>NC_084978.1:27077710-27202710 GCF_963691925.1 Scomber scombrus
CTGGAGGCTTCAAGTTTCCACATCACACTTGTATAAGTTGAGTATTGGACTGCACTTGGCTTCCAAAGTCCTTGTGAAGTCACAAATCATGCTCGTAGATCCTCCCCATGAAATTCGATGTTCAGTGATCACAGAGAAACTTTCCACTTTCAGCAGATGAATGTAAAAATGGACTTCTAGTGTCAAACTCTGCACATACATCATTTTGGACGGTGACACTCAAGCATTCAGCTGTAAGATCAAGAAGAGAAACACATTTTTTAAATGGAAGGAGACTTTAATGTTTGGTCATTTATCAGCTGTTGTTGCCAACTTTGTTCATAGTCTGAATACATTCTGAGCTTGTTGAACAGTATCAGGTTGTTTTTCTTACTTCAATAATGAAACAAAGTTCATAACACAACAGTTTTTTGAAAGTAGGGACATGTTGTTAAGAAGTTGTGACCAACAGTGTGACTAAGTTGCTGTCGTCTTTGTCAAGAGGATGATTTGCTGTGCTGCCTTTGCTGATAAAATGCGGGACATTTTTCAAGCATGTTGCATACTGCTGTTAGCTTGAGCAGTCTCTGGTGAGAACAAGTTGTAAACAGCTTCAGAATTGGTGATAAATAGATCCCAGGTATGCTCACGATAAATCTTACTGCTCAGAGGAATGTATGCTTTCTTTACAGTGCTGCTGTGCTCACATACAATCTAAGTACAGTGGGGTGAAGGACAATGTTTTCAACTGAATTATCATCCAACTGCATATTTACCTTCAACCTTAAACCACTGCTGGCTTTCTCAGAATCCTTCAAGCAAAACTGACATTTTTTCCTTGAATGACTTGACAGGTCTGTATGAGTTCCTCCTCAGCTCAGGTGTGATTTGCCAAAGCTGGACGAACAAATCTATTGAGAGAGTTTGATAGCTTAGAAATGCAATTTGTTCTACAATTATAGGAGTGAAATAATTCTTAGAAAAACAGTAAGGGCACTGTAAAGGAAAGAAGCGCATATGGACTTCTTTATCTGTTTTTCTTTCCTGTGTCAAAGCATCCTTGCTTACAGAGGAACCCTTACAAAACCTGAACACAGCCCTGACAGCCTATTATCATGTTGTAACCCTGCACTGACCAGATCAACTGACTCCTTCATTACAAACACACACACACACACACACACACACACACACACACACACGTGTACATGTACTGCTCTAAATTAGACTTGTTACACAATCGTGTCATCTGTCTGTACAACTGCCTTGCCTTTTCTTGTTTTATTGTAGTAGAATCACCAATTAGTAAAAGTGCAAACCTCTACAAATAAATAATGAATATATAGAACACAGTATAAATGACTGCACAAGTATTAACCCCCTTTACTCTGATTAACCTACCAGTGTTCAGTTCAGTTGTTTATATTCATATTTAAGTCACACACAGTGGTCCTGTAAAGGTTAAACGTCTGGTCCTACAACGGATGCATTGATGCTACGTTACATTTACCTCGGAAATTGGAAGTCGGAGTTGGAAATGACATCACAACCAAGTTTTAAGCGTTCCAGAAAACCAGTTCTAGCCAGGTTAGCCATTGATAGCTATACCAGTTAATAAAATGTAGCAACATGTCCACAGATAGAAGTTGAACAGTGTTGTGTGTACGACTGATTTAATGACACATAAATAAAACAGGAGAGTTAATAAACAGGATATTACTACAACTTTCACAATCATCTTGGATATTGAGGTTGTTGCTGGGAGAATTCTCCCAACCCTCAAAAATCCAACTTCAAGGGGAATTCCAGTTGAAATTCCTGACAGGGAACTCGGACATTCCGACTTTGGAATATACCATGAGGACAACTGAAGAAGATGGCGATCAATTCATTGCTATGAAAGTTGCCCAGGGTTGCATGAAACCAAAAAAAGTCTGCCATGTGTCCACCATGATTCCACAGGCTTCCTCATGTTCCATGTCTTCTCTGGCATGTCCCGGACTTCAACTGGCCGATCCAGCTGACTTACCATATGGTTGGGTCTTCGGAAGGTTCTCTGGTCTAATGAGACCAAAGTAATGCTGCACTTTAGCCCCTGTACTAGAAATAATACTGAAAATAGACTTACACTTTTGCTCAGAGCTCCACATTGATAGCCAGGATAACACATCACCTTTCGCTAATTAAACCAATAAAAACGTCTTTCTTTCTTTCGACTTGCAACTCGTCCACCGTGCAAACATGTAAAAGCTTGGCCTTGAGTTTACACATCGTGCACGACCTAAGTATGTGCGCGACATTGTTAAAACAGGCCTTTCTGCGGGGGCCATTATAAGATATTTCAAAGCCGAGGCCACTGCCGGTGAGTCACAGCGAGCGGCCCCCGTAGGTGTTGACGGCTCGACAATGCGGATGACATCCCAACATGCTGTGGCTTTAAATGTTACGTATCCTCCATTACTATTTCGGCCCCAGCTGGCTCAGGGGAGATGTGATTACAGGGCTTCGCAATAAGCCTGCAATCTGTAGTGGAAAGTACAAGGGCTGAGGGTAAATAATTGATGAAGATTCACTGTTTGAAGGATTGAGTGACTGAATGGCTGCTGTCCTGCAGAGAGAAAGAAAAGGAGATGAATAGGAGCGAATTGCGATTGAGGGTCTTTGGATTAATTATGTCTTCGCCAACTTTTTCTTTCTTCACTTGCATTTGATGTGTTTTCTTCTACTTTTTTTGTTTTATATCTAATGCCCTCACCTCAACTGTCATCTCCTTCCCCATCCGCTTTTGTCTTTCCTCCCTTTTCCTCTACCTTTCTACCTTGTTTTCCGCTTCTCTTTCCCCCTGCCTGGCTCAGGTGATATAAAGTACGGCGACAGCTATTGAAACCTGAGGGATTAAGTCAAGCTATTTTAGTACCTTGGGCCAACACCACAGTATCTCACACACATTCACAAACATGCCACAGACAACCAGGTGATATAAGGCAGAAAGACAGAGCTATTTAAACTTGGCGAAGGAAGCGTGTATTTTCAAGTCATGGGTCTTCCAGGCAGGGATAACAAGGATGCTGCACATACACACACACACACACACAAACACACATAAGCACAGTCTGTGGTCTCCGGCACTAAAAGAGGATAGAGGCGAACAAAAGCTTGGATACTCCACCCACACACACACACACACACACACACACACACACACACACACGCATGGGGAAAGTGAGCATAGTGTCACGCAGCTACTGTCAAGCTGTTCTCACACTCAGGAAGCCAGAGCACCTGAAGTTAACACCCAGGCACGGCTTGCTGGAAAAAACATCCTCTCTGCAGACCCAAACTGTCTGCTTATTTTTTCACGAGTCACAGTTCATTTCTTTTTCTGAGCTTGTGTGTGTGCTTTTGTATCTTGTACAATATGAAAAAAACAGCACCCGTTGACACCAGGATGTAACATAAATAGATGAACACCGCTGTCCTGTTCGCTCTCTCTCTTGTTGTTATGCATCTACAAATCTAATGTTGCATACAAACCTTTTGCTGTAAAAGTAATAGGAAACATTTTCACAGCACTAATGTTGCTTTTTTAAGACTTTTTCAGTCATTCTTGAACACCTAGAATACAATTAAAGGCTTTTGTTTCCAATACTACACACATTCTTGTTAAACCTGTGTATGATTTGTTCATAAAACACTATTTAAGAACATATAAAGCATTACTCATATGCATAACAATGGCAAGTTATCCTGATAATGATAATATACAGTATAGCATCCTAAGCCTTGCCATATGCATGTCAATAAGAAAACTGAGCAATAACAGCATTTCCAGGCCCTTATTTTAAACCATAATCTCTAATTTCCCTTGTTTCTGTATTATATTATTTGATTATATTATAAGATTTGTTGTTAATGCTGTAAAGATTCAAAGTGTTCAAATACAATTTCATAAGTTTTCCTTCTCTAACAGAAGAACTATTTTTTCAATTGATGTTAAGCCGTTTTTTTCTTCTAGACGTTCAAAATAGCACAATCTCTCCCATTCCTAATTGGAATTTAATTTATAAAATCTGCAGAAGGTGTTGTTGTTGTTGTTTCAAGGACGGTAACCTAACCGTGCTCAAAGAACAGCAAACAAATAAGCGATTGGAATTAATTAGTGAACAGAACGAGAAACAGAGCGGCAGAGTGATGAGTATGATGTGATTCTGCTGTTGTGCAGTTGTACTGATGGAATTAATACTGTGGAATTCATCATGCACGCTATTACAGGTGTAGCACAAGTCCTTTTCATTTGCCAGACCAAAGATTGCAGAGGACCGTTGGGCTGCTGCTGCTGCCCAGTGCTTGTCACACGTCTCAAACAAAAACTTACAACACAAACTTAAAGAACTTGTCTTCAGCTCTGAAGTGTGCATTCCCATCATAGACAATTTCCCAGTGCGAAATGTAACTCGCCAACACTAACGAACCTACTAGAAGAATCTGCTACTTATTGAACCAACACTTTTCAACATTGGGCCTTCATAGTGACAGCAAATCCCACCACAATGTAAAGACAAGACATGATGCCTATTATGTATGTAAAGAAAAGAATCAGTGGTGTGAACATATTTTTTGACCATTCATGTGTGTGAAGTGGACGACTAAGCCAGAGAAAGATTCTTATGTGTATAAATCTTTAGGCCGCATCTCAAGATTCTGGATTTGTCAATGTCGGGGATTGCACAATAGTCAATAGTACACATTTAGTTCCCAGTTGAATTCTGGGAACTGTATTTCTTGTTTTGTTGCCAAATCCACCGAAGCATTAAAATAAAGTAATCAACACTAATTATGGTAAGTAAAGGAGGACGTCATACATTTAAAAAATAAGTTCACTTGTAAAAGTTGTGTTTCTTACAGGTTATGCAATGACCTGTTCAACAGCTGACTCCTATATTAAAGCAGTGGATTGATTGATGATGTAACAATGACCAGAAAAAGCTCCATTGTTGAGGTTGATGACAATAATGCTACTGTGAAACCCTGGACCTGCAATTGACTCCTTCAATTAAACACACAAGTTGCTATGGATACTGTAAGAAAGTGGCGCTCTCCAGAAAAAGAAAGCATGAGTGAGTGATGGGAGAGAAGAAAGGAGAGTCAGAGTACATAGGAGATGTTTGCCAAGCAATCGATGGCAACACAGTTTCATTTTAATATGTTCATTATAGTAAAATACCATATTAGAAAAGAGGAAAAAAAGGGAAAGAGGGTGGGAGGGAGGGAGGGGTAGGTCAGATGACTTGGCATGAACTCCAATATGAGATTCTACAGTTGGATCAATAATGGTATAAGGAGGGATGTCCCTGGTATCAATAGTTTTGTATTGAACAGATATTTGTTCATTTGTGTGCAATACAATTCTAATGATTTGTATTCATATCAGATATAATTTAATTCCTCATCTTATGTCAGATTTAAATGATCAATCTTTGTTCAAAAATGCAAGTCATCAGAAAATGTCTCTGAAAATGTTTTGTTTTTGTTCATTTCCCTGTGTCAAACCTACAGTATGTTTCCACCGTTTACGTTTTCAATCTTTCTCCTTCTATGTCATCCTTCCTTCTCCTATAATCTTCAGGACCTGGATGCTATTTTTATCATTTGTCTCTGTTAGGATCAGGAGCAGGCAAAGCACAGTGATGGCTACTTTGCTGATAGGTGGCCCAGCGCAACAACACACTGATGATGGGGTTGGCACAGAGGAGAATACAAATGAAACCAATGGCTGCTCCTGCTGAATGTCAGCGGTAAGACAGCTTTAGTGCTACCCTCTATATACATGTGTCTTGTGTGTGTATGTGTGTGTCTGAAGTATAGAATGTATCAAGCAGGTACCACATATGCACCTGTGTAATCTGGTTTTCATCAGTTTTCTGCAGCAGCCTGATTTTCTCAACAAGCAAACTGTGTTTCTTCAATCAGGCAAAGGGATTAGAGGAACCAGGTGACTACAGATTTGATTTCTGCTGGACGAACCTGATTTCCAGGCTGTCACAGCTTCAGCTCTGAATGTTTTGAGTCTAGCCTTGCTTATTTGTGGTCCTCAGAACTGGCACTTAAATGTAACATAGTGGAACATAACATGTTGGGGCATGGTGAAAACATGATGCTGCACATAACAAGATGCATGTAGTACAAACATGATGATAGTGTTGGTTTCTAGTTTTATCCACTGGAGAAATGAAAGTTACTACTTCACCTGAAAAATTCCAGTGCTGAAGTTACATTTAAAACTTCTAAATGGAGGATGGAACATAGGTCCAACCTGTCGCGGCGCTAAATTACTATTGTTAGCCAATGCTAACAGTGTACACAACCTGTTTCTGGTACACAACTGTGTATTTTTAGTGTTTTAGGCCTTACTTATTCACTAAATCAAAGTACACATACCGAACAGATGATCACATAAGAGTATATGAAAAGAAGATGCTAAGCAATCAAACTTCGGTTACTCTGCAGTCTCACTGATGCGGCTTTGTTACGGCTTTGTTGCTTTGTTTATCAAGTCGATCCACAAAGTTCTACGCTTTGCCAGTTCGTATGTTCGTATGGGATTTGAAACCCTTCTGCACTTCCTGTTTATACGCATGATGGACATTCAGGGATTGCATACGGTCACTGGCAGTTATCCTAAATTCATAGAACCACAGTTACATTTGTAACTCATGATAATCTTGGGGTTTTCTTTGTTTTTATCCAACAAAATAATGTGCTCATGGGTTGGCTTCAAGAGTTGGTCATAACAATCAGCCATATGTCCACATGCTTTTGGAATATTGTGAGTATAATGATGTAGAGGAGATATGAGAGGGTAATCAGACACCTCAAGGTACATTAAGTTAAATCACCTCCATGTGTGCTTGGCCATAAAATGTGGGCTTCATCGTGGGTGGGAAGCCAGTGAGGGATCAGATTCATATTACAGCTCTGTCACTGCAATAATGACTCCCAACAAATTGGTAAGGCCTTTTTTGTAGAGTAGGTTGGTATCTAGGGGGAAAGAAATGAGCCCTGCCAATGTGAGACTCCTCCTGCAGGGAAAGCAATATTGATGCTCATAACATAAGATCACATTAATCTTCCCACACAAATCCCAGATAATTATTTGACAAATTAAAAGACAACAACCAACATGCTGTGTAGCTAAATATATCCAGCTGCACCATATGTCCATATTTACTACAATGAACCACCATTTGTGAAAACGGCTTAATTTCCCATGAGATACACTGTAACCAGGTAAAATGTGGTGTTGCATTTACATCATTTACGTCACATCTGCCACCCCTGGAGGAATAATACCAGACAAAGGAGAATGAAACTCAGTGGTGGGCATCACACTTATTATCTAACCTACAGGGAACTTCTGTCAAAACTAAAAAATATCAAAAGTAAAACCTTTTTTAAAAAATGTACAATTTGGAATGCCAAATTGTTATATTGAGTATTGAAATGATCTCATAGTTGAACAATATTGGGCTAATATGACAGTTAACCTTGCTAAATGTGAGTTCGCAAAGGCAACACTGGCCTATCTGGGTAAAGTGGTGGGTCAGGGTGAGGTCCACCCAGTTCAGGCCAAATTGGAGGCTATTCAACGGTTTCCTGTCCATAATACTAAGAGAAAATGTATGCGGTTCCTTGGGTATGGTGGGTTTTATTGCAACTTTTTCAATATTGTTGCTCCATTGACAGAACTGCTGAAAGCAACAGTTAAGTTTGCTTGGTCTGCTGAGTGTTGGTCAGCTTTTGAAGCTGTCAAGTCTCGCCTGTGTGTTTCTCCAGTTTTGGCTGCCCCACAGTTTAATAAACCTTTTAAACTCCATGTTGATGTCTGCAAAGTTGGAGCTGGTGCAGGAGGACAGATCTGGAATTGATAGATCTGTCAGAAGTTCAATTCGTACCAACTGAACTTCTCTGTCTTTGAAAGAGAGGTGCTTGCTTTAATTTGGGCTCTCCAACACTTTTGGGTTGTAATGAGAACCTTAATAATGCACTTTGAGAAATGCTGGATTTCATTTTGCTTGACCTGACTTTAATACATTTCATTCAAATCAAAATCAGTGGCTGTGAAGAATATGATCACATAAATTGGATTTTTTGCCCCTGAAGGCCTCACCCAAAGGAATCAGTTAGGTAAGCTTTAGTAGGCTGAACTCTTTTTTAAAATATCTGTGGAAAGGTTTCCTGTGAAAGCTGTTGTGTTTTGGAGTTGTTATGTTACCACCAAAAAATGTCCAATGATTTACTGCAATGATGATGAGAAACAGCAGCATTTCTTAATGGACTGTTATAGAGCTCAGCTGTTGGCGTACACTTTGATCTATGTTAAAATTATGTCATGTATTGTATCATTAATGGTTTATTTGAGTGGTGTTTTTTTTTTCCTTTACCTACCCAGGGCCTGCAGATTGAAATTAACTGTTGGCTGAATCTGGTGCATCTTTTCTCTTTTTTTTGCGAATCATGTGTTCATGTTTTGGGGCGGCCCATCTCTAGCTGGTTTGTGGGAAGACATTTTTAATTCAGTCTTAGAAATAAGTGGTACACAGATTGAACTGGAGCCTATAATGACATTATTCAGGGTTTTTCCAACCGCCCTACATCTGACCAAAATGAACAAGGATGTGATTGCCTTTGTTACTCTATTGGTGAGACCACAGATCTTCTGCACCTCCATCTCTTGCCCTCTGGATTAAAGATATCTTAAACTGCATCAAAAAAATCAAACATATACTAACAGGGTCTATTAATAAATTCTGGGCAATGCGGATCCCTTTTTTTCTCATGTTAACTAGATTTCCCTGCAATTCCAAGGTAATCATGAATATTTATTGTCATTCTCTTATTTTAATTCTTGGTGTGTGGTGGCGAGGGCGCAATGTATTTTGTCAGTGTAAAAAACTTGGAATGTGGACTATGTTTATTTGATCTGGCTGACCTGTGAATAACTTTTGTTGTTTTTTTTATTTATCTACTTCATTTTATTTATTGATTTTCCACCTTTTATTGTTGTTCCTGTGCTGTTTTTTCCATTTCTTTTCTTTTTCTCCCTTCTGCTCTGTTACATACTGTGTTGAATTGTTCATGTTTTTTCATACACCGAATGTATCATTTACAAGTGCAATTATTTTGAAATGCAGATTATAGTAAAAACTCAATAAAATGAAGAGGAAAATTGTATTTGTACTTGTAATCTATACAAATTTCAACAAAAGTTTTTTTTAAGCGTTAGCTTTAGTATACTGTAGCTGCTGTAATAGTTTCCCCCCCATACCTCCCATTCATACAATTCATACTATAGTTCCCTTGTGTTGTTTTGTCTCTATTAGTAGCTGCAGTGACATTTGCTTAGTTGAATCATTAAAGTTTAATTTTATGTGGACAACACAAGCCTATCAGCTGTATTTACCTGAGAACCCTGATGGACCACCACACACACATTTAACCCTAAAAGCAGTGCGTCTTTGGCTGCAACATGTTAAGTGCCTGTAGTCATTAGATGGTAACTTTAGCAGGCCAAATCCCTGCTGGAGATCCCGGTGACTCACTCTCGTTAGCCCACTGTGTGTGTTTGCTGCAGTTCTCCCAGCGAGTAGCCCAACAGCAGCATGACGCACAGCATGCTGTCACACACATACACAGACACACATGTACGCGACGCTCGCCTGCAGGGATTTGTGTGCAAGGGGGATATCTATTTATCTCTGTGTGTCTTTTTTTTTTTGTCCTCTACGTGTGAGGCGACCAACAGCTAGCTCACCCCTGACGAACACTCCCATGAGCGACACACAGCTTTCATGAAACAGCTACTGGCACATGTGCAGTCTCTAAAGCTTTTTTATCTGAAGTGGGGTATACATATAAGATAAAGGAAAAGAAATAGTGGGAGAAGGGAAGACTGACATCAGATTTCTGTGTACCACAGTGGGCATAACAACAAGTACAGCATGAAGAATAAGAGCTTTAAGTATTTTTCAGTGCATATCAAATTGTTTAGGCAAACTGTGAAGACTGTGGTTGTTGCTTTCGGTGAAATACCATTTGTGATGTGATGGGAAAATGTAAAAGACAAATCACTTACAAAACAAAATAATCCAGTCTGCATCCTTTGTGCTATATATCTAATTGCATATAAAACTGTATCCTTTAATCAAGAAGGATGGTGAGTGTTACTAACTGAAAAATGATATTTTATTGAATAAGTGGACCAGAACAGGAGAACTGTCCTAAGAAAGTAAGACTTAATGAAAAGCACAGGAAGTTACTCTTTAAAAAGTGTGTTTGCAATGTAAGGATCATACAAATAAAAAAAAAATAATACAATGTGACAATATGTACCAATGTACTGCTCCAGTTTATTATAAAATAATTACTGAGACTACATAACTGTTACAGCTTCTGGCCTGGAGGATGTTCCAGACTTTTATGTAGTTTTAGTTTTGCATAAAAAGTAGGAATGAAGTAGGGTGTTCAACTTTTTGAAAGTCATATTCTCTTCTAGAACTTCACCACTCTGTAATATATTCTCAAAGTCTTCATGAACAACATTATTAAAAGACTGAGTTGGGTCAAAGTTAAAAAGAAATCTCATCAGGAAGTTTTCTTAGACATTCACTGATAAAGTTAACTCTATTCATGACCACATAAGCACCCTTTTGTCTGCTTGTTTAATGATGATGATAACTTTTACCTCTAAGGTGGTCAAGGTGGTTGAGAACATTCATTTAGTTGTTCAGAGGTGGATCTAGTTTGATTGAAAAATTCCTTTAAATGTATGTCTTTGACATGGTTAGTCTGCATGAAAGAGAGACCTTTGTTTGGCTTAGAGTATTGAGATTCATTTAAAAGGTTTACTTGACAGATTAAATACAGTTATGACCTCCATCCTCCATTTTTTTTTACAAAGAACCCATAGACGAGGCAGGCATGACAGTCAAAAGAAGGGGTCGAGGCCGAGGTAAGGCCGTATACGATGCGGGAAGAAGAGAAAGACCTTGCAAGAAATTACTGTCTTTAAACTCGTTTAAGCTCAGGTCATTGTTTTTGGTTCAACAGCTTTGATAAATATGCCAAACAGCTCGTATTTAGTTGCTAAGGAATTAGATATATTTGGTGGAGAACAAAATAGAGCTAAAAGGAGAGTGAATATGTGTTGTTGGCCAGAAATAGATGACCCCCCAATGAATGCTCATGTTGCTATGCATCACTTACATGTGTAAATAGATGATTGCTACCTAAAGCATTCAGCATTAGGTTATAATGTGATTATATGTCAATGCTGTTCTGGTTCCACTGCCTCTAAGTTGCCAAAAAAAACAACAACAAAAACAAAAAATACATGACTGCCTTAAGTCAATTGGAAACTGTCTACAATTTTGCCTTTCCTACACATTTCTTACAAACCTCTATCTATTGTTCAACAGTGTGACTTCAATCATGTTAAACAACTGGGTCAAATGTACAAGGCTTTAACTCGGTTCCTGAGCTAAAGCTACTCTAAAATTAAATGAAAGACACATAGCTTTAATCATTAGTTTTCAGGAATTTGCATAATGTGGCCCTTATTCGAGGCATCTTATTTAACATGGAAATTTATGTAAATTACCCCGGAGCCAAATATCTCAGGAACACCAGAGGTTTGCAGCGGATTTGCCATCGCCGGCACAAACTGGCACAACATGCCGAAATTAACCAGAGAAATTAATTTGGTCCTCTGGGCTGTTGCTGTAAATAAGTTAATGACTTCAGTCAGTGGCTCACGTGGTGTTTTGAGTGCTTTAGAACATGGCTGTAATGGTATCCAACTAACTGTATTTTAAAGAAAAATGAAGTACTGTACCATTGCTGTCATGGCTAAATATAAAATATTCACCACTTTAAACATGAGGAAACACTTTCTGATATTGAGCTTTAGCCTTTTTACACTTCTCCACCCTGGATCCAAACTGTCTTTTCATGCTCTCGGTGTTGAAATCAATGCAGGATCACAGCTATCTCCTGAGTTCACCTGCTCTGTGCCTTGCTCAGGAAGAGCTGGCACCCTCTGAATTCTGCATATGTGACTAAAGTCCTGTCTAGACAGGATTAGTTTTAGTGGAATATCAGGTAAAGTCATTTCCACTCTGTAAATAAAATAACTTGTGTATTTGTGTGTGTGCAAACTATTTATTTTTTTCAGGAAAATTGCTATTATCGTATTCTGACTTCTCTAAACAACTTATCTAAGAAACATTTCTCTAAGACAAATCTCTACAATGAGGACAGCTCTTCAGACGGGCTCCACATCATCTAACATCAGTTACCCGTGCTCTGTCTTCTGCTGTTTCATGGTGGGGAGGCGGCAGTTGGAGCAGAGATGCCTGCAGGCGCAACAAAGTGGTAAAAGAGACTTGTTCTGTCATGGGGCTGAGGCTGGACTCCCAGGAGGCAGATGTGGAGAAGGGCGGGTGAGTCCAAGCTGAGCACTGTCCTAAGCCCTATTCACATGGGGACTGCTTCTTATTGGGACTTCATGTAATTAATGAATTAGTAGTCAGTCTCTGTGTTTTGCAAAAACACAAACAATGGATCAGAATCTGCATAATGGATTCTTTTTTAAGCAAAATATTAACAATTTATCACTTTTTTCATGCAGAGAACCAGTTCATGCGTTCCTATGCTGCGTCTGTTAATGATTTCTGAGGGAATAATGAATCATGCGTCTTTCACATGTTCAGCCTCCGCCTCAGCGCCCAAAGGTGCAACACAGCACGCTTCACGTATTCTTTCATGTCGCTCACTAAATGTTTCCTGCCACAACAGCTGCAAATTCAGCAGTGCTTTTAGGAAGCTTTAGTATCATCGCCCCCACCTCAAAGTCACTCTAATGGTTGACTCTAATGGTTATACAATAAACCCCATGTTCTTGTCATTTTCACTTTTAATAAAATACATTTCAATCATTATTGCTATGTTATATTTTCATGTCTTAGGTAAAACAGGACATGATATTGTGTGATAGTAGCTGTTTTTTCTCCAAAAATGAGTGATGTAAAACCTAAAAAAATACATTCTCTCTGCTCTCTGAAACATTCATCAAGGTTTAATAATGCATTCTAATTAGATATGTGGTTCAGCATTTGGTATAGACATTTTTTATGAGGGGATTCTTAGACCGGGTCAAAATTGACCCAGAACATACTGTGAGGGTGTAGGATATGAATGTATGTGAGGGTTAGAGGTATAATGTGATTTATTTGACACCTTTGATACATAGACTAGAAGAGACAAGAGACTGGATTTCTGGATTTATATATTTGCTGCAGCTGCCCTGTAATTGATCAAAAACTGTCACTGTGGCAGCAGAGGTTGTAGACAATCCATCAAGATTTTTTTTTTTTTTTAATCATTTATCATTTGTGACAAACATGTCATGTTCTTTTTTCTCCTTATTTTTCCCCCAGTGGTAGCACAAAAAAAAAAACTATCCAACACATATTCTTTGCTGAGATAATGTTACAGCATAGATGGTTACACCATAAACCATGAGACAAATGGCTTCACCATCCTCTGACTATGCATAATGGGACTTTGAGGAATGAGAGACCGGCTCCTGGCTTAGTTCTGTAGGGTTCGTTCAGAAAGTGTAGTCCTTCTTCAAGTCAGCTCCTACTTTAAATCAAGCTTTATGGTTTGTGCTGAGCCACGCGGATGACTGGCTGTGATTGGTTGCCCAGTTCAATGATATAGTCAGCATGCAGCTGTCTAGTTGTTTAGTTTAGCTGGTGCTTTCCCTAAATCTGTGCTCTGGTTCTACATTCATATTATCATTAAATCCATTAAATCTGTAACAATAACTAACATACAAAGATGTTTTAACTTTTCTTTTTTCTTTTTTAGTTGAAAAAGTACGAATATTAAAGCTATATAAACTGTATAAAAGAAACTATAATCTTGATCGGGTGTGTTGAGGCAATGCAGCTTCTGGCCACCAGTGGCAGCATTGAGCACATTCTTTCTGAGCACCACTGCAATTTGGAGACAAAGAAGAAATGCTGCCATTATTCATTTTGGATTGTTTATTAAATTTTAATCTATGTCATCCTTCTCTGTCAGAGTAATCCATGTTTTCATCTTCATTTACAACCAACACACATAAATTACATGAGTTTGTGAACTTTAGAAGTTGCTAAGAGGATTACCTTCCTTCTGATGAGTTTGTGTTTTAAATATCCCCCCAGTACACATCTTTATGAATATCTGAAAGTGACTAAAATGTCTGTAGTCCCTGTTCAGAGGAGCGAGCGAGTAAATAGCTTAAAGATGAAAAATTAAGTATCTCTTTCAACATGTAAATCTGACAATGTTGTTGTTTAATTGCGATTTCTTGGGTAGTGTTCAGTGTTGTTTGTCTTAATCTTGCCTGTATCCATTTGTTGTTGCTGCATTCATAATATTAATAATAATAACTTTATTTTGTACAAGTTACATTGTGCCTTAGAAAGACATAAAACCAAAAAATACCATGTTGACACTGGATACAATTATTAAATTAGATTAAAAATAATACAAAAACATATGTTCATAATCACTCAGTTTTACTCGTTCTGCTTCACCTGCACTCTTTTTTACACCAGATGAAATACATCTTAATTTCCTTCATATCATTATCCCCCAAAGTCTAATTGTGACCACTTTCACACACATATATTATTATCCCATATTATCAACCATGATTACATCCATATGTCAGCAGGGTCCTGTGTGTTAAGAGCTGGATGCAATCGGCCAGAACTCATTATTGGATGCACAGTAGATAGAGACTGGCTGGAAAAGTCAAAAGTCGGTTTCAATGTGTGTAAGTGTAGAATGAGATACATTATGATCATGTATTTGAATTGCGGGTAGGTGTTTTGTGCCTACATGCTTTTGAGCGTGTGCATTTGTTAGTGTACCACGTTTTTTCCAGAAAAATAAAGAATTTAGGGTCAACTTGAAAATAAATATTTAAAAAAAGTCTTTTGTACTGTCTTAAGATATCCCTGTGTGTGGGTGTGAGTGTGTATCTACAGTGGTATGTGTGTGATGGTTATTGTTGGCTGTGTGCTATGTGTAGATATTAATAAATTTGACTTTATTATGCTCCTGACAGGCTGTGATTACATGTTTTTGTCCCTTTTGTTGTCAGTGACTGTGGATGTTCTCGTTTTCACCGCAGGGGATGATGGGAAAAAATAAAACAGGTCCGTAAACACTTTCTCCCGTTATCTCTCCTCGCCTCCCACCCTCCACCTTCCCACTCACCGCCTCACTCCCTTCCCTCTCTGTAGCGAGCCTTGCCTTAACGGCCTTAATGATATAGAGATCTATTTAACACCTTACCCCCTTTGTGTGGTTGTTCTTTGCTTCAGACTTTAGCAGCAGTCAGCGTTTGTTGCAGAAGCTCGACGGCTCAAATTGAACCTAAAAAAATTGAACAAATTTCCGCCTTTATCTGGAGGTGAACTCGAGTCAGTTTAATTTTTGTGTTTACATTGTTTGTTAATCTGTGGATGCCCCTCCGGAAATAGCAGTAATCACCCGTAGCAACAGTACAGTAATAAAACACAATGAATCCCCAAATCACCACCAGGCATAGCAACTTTAACTCACTCACTTTATACTTTCATCCAAAGTGACTGACAGTGAGAAGGCAAGAGTGAAGCACTATAACATCACATTGGCTCTGCTCTGTTCATGAATCCCAGTAAGACACTGCTATGTCTTACTGGAGATGAGAGACATAAATCCAAATAATAAAACATGGTTTGTTTAGTTTGATAACCCTCATAAACTGGATCCTGAATAGCTTCCCTTTTAATGGGTAATGGAAACCTAAAGTGTCAAGTAGGAATGGAGAGACCTTACTCTCCTTAAGCTGATTCTGTTCAAAAGATATGGACCATCAAATATGTCTTATGACAATCATCCCTACTGTGGGGTTGGCAGTCAAACACTAAAGGGGTTGGTTGCCTCTAGTTATTTTAATAGGGAAATATCAAAAATGTAAGCAATCCAATTAATTTAAAATATTCAGTTTCATTGAAATACAACAACCTTCAACAACACATCTCCTGCATCAAGGGAAAAGAAAAAGAAAAAAGAAGTGCATTTTTTATCCTTATATAACAATACTGTGCAGTTTAACCTCTCTGAATGCCCTCAGCATTACATTTGGCAGAGTTTATCTAAAAAGAAAGAAGGGAATAGATATATGACACTATATATCCAACATGTCACAACCAACCCCCGAAGAGAATGCAACAAACATCCCCAACTGGGATATTTTGCTACCAGCAATGCTAACAACCACATGTTGTAGCGAAGCTAAGAGAAAACTTAACTATCGCTCTCTTCATACTTTTTAATGCTAATGTTTGTTTTATTATAAACCCAGTGTGTTAAATCCTAGAAGAGAAAGACCAAAGCTGGATATTTGATTGTCATATGAAAAACACTCAATGTGAGGTTGTTTACTCGGGAAAAGACCTTGGAACTAACATCCCATCCAAATTCTGAAACACAGTACAAACACTTTTTACAGCGCCATCTAGGGGCTGAGATCTAAAGAATCTGACAACCAACCTGTGAGACAACCAACCCTGTTCTCCCCTACAGTATGTCTCCAACATTTTATAATGATGATTGAGTTATTACTGTCAATGATGGTTTACACGTACATGTGATGAATTATATGCATTATATGTATATGTGAATTAGTGCTGAATGCCATAAAAAGCCACATCCGGGTGTAATGGTTGCACGTAATGACAGCTGCTGTGGCATTGTTGAACCTCACAGATACATCACTGTCCCTAAATTGCGCTACTTCTTTCCCGTGTGCGACATTGACAGCGCTAAAGATAGGTGCTGGCAGCATATTCATAACAACTAATTAAGAATGTTTCTACATCCATTTATATGGTGAAAGTAAGGTTGCCACAATGACCAGGATTTATGAAAGAGAATACATAAATTAGCTTTACAATTGTAATGAAAATAATGTGTATGCATTAGTACTATGATACTGGATTGTTTGCTGATATCTAATATGTCAATGTGACTTTTATATTTATTATTGTTGACATTCCATACTGTTAATTTAGAGACTCCATCTAATTTATTTTGTTGTGTAATTTAGTTAATTTTATAGTTTAATTTGCATTGCATTAAGTTCATTTATGAGTTGTGCACTGTGTAGGTTCTGCCACCGGGTGGTGCTTCAGAGTCAGTAAGAAAAGAGGAAGAGGAAGAAAATTGTTCCGTAGAAAGTATGCGCTAGTTTATTTAGCAGCTAAGAAAAGTACTGGAGGAGATTTCCTGCTATATTTTGTTGGCAAGATACAAAATAAAGACACTGGTAGTTCCAGTCCCAATTTAGATTGAGTCCTTGGCTCCAACACCAATATTTTCCAACCCATTTTGGCCGATTGCCTATGCCAATATATGCATACATTTTTCCCACCAGGCCAAGGAGACTATCAGGCATGCAATCATAGACTGTAATAAGTATGATCAAGAAAGACAATATATGAAAAAAACTGGAGTTCAGGAGCTCAGCATTAAAACTTTGAGGCAGGATTATTGAGTAGGATTTAATCTCAGGTCCACACAAGGCATGGACTTGGTGGTAACACACTTAATACGCTGGTTGCCAACTGCTGTTATATACCGAAAAGAAGTTTCTTTCAAACAGAGTGGTACATCCAGTCAGCCGAGGTGTTTCCTATCTGTGCAGCCAAACACAGCAGCTCCTCCACGGACTGTTTCACCCTGATGGTCCCGTTGCTTCCTCCACAGGCTCCACTTCACTCAGCTGCCTGACAGACCAGCTGCTGCTTTCCACTTTAACCTGAATAACAAACTGGGGGGTCAGTGCTCCGGTTGGATCCACACTAGCTAGCCTCCCAGCTAGCCCTGGCTTTCCTTATGGATCCAGCTGGAGCACTGGCACCATAATTCAGTCCTCATTAATACTCTTTTTTGCACCTGTGCTTTCTCTACTGTGACATGCCTTCTGTGAAAAAGGCCTGTGAATGGACTGTAATTTGGACATTAAAACTATGTTACAGAATGTAAATGAAAGTTGAATTCCAAAGCAATCAAATGCATTTTTGCTCAACTTCATACACTGTTTATATTTTCTGCCACATCCTCATTTGCTCTGGTATGACCAGTAGGAGGCTAATGTGAGCGAACCTTACACGGAAAGCTAGATTGCTATGTAATAAAATCCCTAAAAGTTTGCTGACTTCATGACTCCTCTCTACTTATGACTCTTCTTAAGTGTTTCAGCTCGCCACAGATAAATGTTCCAATTCTTTCTTTTTTATCACAGAAATAAGAACACACCAAAGCTTAGCAAGAGATATGTTTGTTGTTTCCTTCTTATCGTCCCTTTCCACTCGCTCTGAGTCAGGACGCCTAACGATGATGTCTTTAGGTATCTGACTCATGAAAATCTGGGGACTTGAAAGGAAATTCAATGTCCTATTAATTGCCACTTGTGGACATAGCCACCACTGCTTAGCCGAACTTAAAGTAGTGTCAAAGTTATCACTCTGGCCCTATATGTTAATGTTATACTTACCCCATACAGCACACGCTGAAGTTTAAAAGGGCATAAGATGAACCAGTGGAAGGGGACTTAAAAGTAAAAATATTCAGCAAGTAAAAATCTGGATCAAAAGATCCAAGTTAATTTTCTTAGTCATCTATTTGGTCTACTTGCCTTCTTCTTCGGTTCTTTAATAAGAGACAATAAAAGGAATGATGGATGATGGCAGAAGGCTGACAGGAGTAATTTGGGCGCCACGGTGACAAACAGTGATTAACAACCAGGATAAAATAATCCTGATTTCTAGAGATCAAATAAAGAGAAACAGAAAAAGGTTGCATGTGGTATGAAAGCTTTATTTAGATGCTTTGACAATGCTGTAAATGTAACATTCATGCGTTTCCGCTGATAAGCTTGTTTGCTGATGGTCTATGGAGTCCTACTAATCATACTTAGGAAAAGCACCATGCTGGTTTTCATGGGCCCCACAGAGAGAAGCAGGGAGATGTCAGGAGGGGCATGTTTAGGGGATGTGGGGGTTGAGAGAATGTAAGATAGAGAAAGACCATTTTGTAAAAATAATCCATTAAATACCTTATTGTATGCAATGAATGTACTCATGTTTATCACAACATACCAGCAATACTAGGCAAGTACATTTCTTTTTGCATAGAAAAAATTATACAAATATGCCTCTACTCTCTGGTGTGGTAGACACATGCATCACTTCATGACTGCACATGTACATTACTGATGCACAGTAGACACATTTGTAAAATGTGGGAAATCTGACTGTGACTTTGGAAGAGTCTGTCCTACAATTTGATTTGATTCATTTGATTTATCTGAAGATTCATTTTAGCTTCTGATAAATGTGTCTGCACAGAAGGAGGACTGTGTATTTTGGCCCACATCACTTACATTGTAAGGTCAGTATGAACATGAGGAATGATCATGGCAAGAAAAACATGTTTCATCTGACTGTTGTTTTAAGACATACTTGAAAAATTGTGAACCTGTCCTTTCACAATAGATCAAATTATTATGTGTAATGTGAAAGAGATCTCATGTAATGACAAAGCTATAGAATGCTAAACCCTGCAGTTCAACTCAGCATTATGTGTTTGTGTTTGTGTTGCGTTTTGTTTTTTTGGCCAACAACTTGTCATCTTTCTCATTAACCCCAGTTCCAGATGTAGCAGGCAGCTGTTGGAGCTGTTGGAGCCAACCTGGAGCTGTTTTTAGTGAAAAAACCCAATGTACACTACCTGCTCAACAAACAGATACAGTTGGCAACTAGCTGGCGAACTTTTTAAAAATGGATCCTTTTACAGATACAACCTTCATGAATACCATTCAGAGAGTGTATCACTCCTGCTACTCAGGAATGTTTGAAAGTCCTTGAGCTTTAGTATTGCAGTCTCAGGCTGAAGAGGTGTTTGTTCAGTCTCTTCTTAAAGGTGTGAACACTACCTGATGTGATGCCTCCAACGGCAGCAGAGGGAAGGTTGTTCGATGTGGTCACAGCAGAGTGGAGAGCGCTCCTGTCAATGCATTCGGTGTTGGCCCTGGTGAGTTACAAGGCATGGATTTGGCTGTAACTTCCAGGTGGTTAGACCTGGGACATAAGCTGAGGGTAGCAGTGCTTACAGGTCTTTAAAACAGAGTGGAGCATTTAGCGGCTCAAGAGCGAGACATTTCCCTCAGGAGTAAGTAGAGAACAAAAACAGAGCTAAAAGAGAGTTAATATTGGACTTATATTGAACAGGTGGACAGACACACGACTCCAAATGAATGATAATGTTGTTCCGTAAATACACAACTGTTTGCTAACCAGTTCAACAAAAAGAAATCAGTTAAAGTAGGTTTAAGCACTTAACTGCATAAGTCGTAATAATTCCAGGCTTACTCATTGCCTTTTTTACCATTTACAGTAGATAGATTGAATATACTGACTCCTTGACAGATAATTTATTGGATTGGATTCCCTCTCCAGACATGGCTTTCACTTTGTTATAATGCTGTGCCAACGCAAGGAGAATGAGAAACGCTCCGGTTGTAGCTCATCTAATCTAACAGAGCCCCCTGTTGTGAAAATGAAAGTGAAACTTGTCACTTCATGAGAACTCCATGCTCCAGACAGTTTCCGTGCAGCCCTAATGGTGTGTGCTCGACGATAATTAGACTGTAACATTAGTTGTAGGAGATTAGAGCTGTGAAAGAGGCTGTAAATCAGGACTGTTCAATTACAAATTCAATTGGGGCAATTTTAGAAGCAGTAAATGGGCCAGACATTTTTTTAGCAGCCTATTTAAAAGCTTTTTTTAGCTTACAGATTCTAAACCGACACAAAGGAATGTAATAAAAAATAAAAAGCAATGTTTATTGTTTCATTTTTGAAATAAAAAACTATAATTAAATAAATTAAAAAATGTACTAATGTGACGGAAATTCTTCACTTTCTCACAAAATCTGTGCCCCAAGTTTTAAATGCTATCCAAAGCCTGGCAAGAATAACTTTGGCTATGTGGCAAACAGATCTACTTTGTTGCCATACAAATGTGAAATTGACACAGATCACGATTAAATAGCCAATGCATTGCCTTGTCTAGTAATGGTCTGTATTATCATGATCTCCCACTCCTCTTCCCATCTCGTATCAATTTCACAGGTTATTGTGTATTTTGACACACACAATAACCTCCTGAAAAGGTTCTCATCTGCTGTGATTTTCAATAACCATTAGCTGCCCTACTCATCTCTGTACAACAAAGTGACCAGACATTTGCCTATTGTGTGTGCCCTCATGGAATTATCAAAGCAATTGCAAAGGAAGAATGAATTCAATGAAAAGTTCCACCTTGCAGAATAATGTGTATTGATGACATAAAAGCTGGCACGTGCTGCATGCAAAAAAAAACATGGTTAAACATGCATTTGCACTGCACTATAATAATCAAATAGCAACCTACAATTGAATTGTTATATTTCAAATAGCACTGGAGCTCTATTCCATTAAGGTGACCTATTTCCAGGTCATTGCTATCATGCACTGGAAGGCTGACTGGGACAAATGTTAACATTTACATTGGATCAAATGACCATATGTAATGTGAGAAGGGTTGCTCATGGTGAGCCCACAAACGATTATTATCCAATACTACAGTTCCCCTCAGTTTTAGTGTCAGCTGTCAGCTCTCTGTATTGGTTCAGTCTCACCAACCCAGGTTGTCGGTTTTTGGCAAATAAGGTTGAAAAAGCTAAATGAGTGAATATTTTATTTAAATTCATTAAGTGGAAAGAAACACAGCTCCAAATTACAGCTGAAAGCAGTATTAAACGGGCCCTCACACCCCCATGCTGTTTTATGGGGAAACATCACCACGCCCGTCAGGTATAAAGGAGGCAAACGATTGATAACTTTTTATCTTCAAGGTCTTAAAATGACGGTTGGTTGTTTTAAATCTCTGGGAGGAGTTCTTTAAAGTACAAGTCGTGAAAATGGCAAAAAAGGGCAAATTTAAATCAAAATGGCTGACTTCCTGTTAGACTTAAGGTATGGCTCCAAGAGACCTTTTTGTGCATCTTTACATGATACATATGCAGAGTGAATTTCATCATATTTGTCTATCTGGAGCGAGGGATTTTTTAAATTTTCAAGGGGCCGCTTTAGAGCAATGGATTTTCATGCACAATTAGGCCCTTAAAAATGCATTTGTTTTGAAAGAAGAAGAATAACTCCTTCAAATGTAGTAGGGCCTTCGCACTGCTTGATTCTCAGGCTAATGTTGCTGCATGTTTGCTAGTACTAAAATACCAGCCTGCCATTTAGAGTCAATGTAGCAGCTTTGAAAGGTATCATAGGTCAGAACCCCTATGCTTGGTTGTTTTTGCAGTTTTGAGAGAGTTCTTCATGCTCACAAACACAGATTGTACTACGGTACACTGGATAATAAAAAATTGTGACCGACAGGAACTAAAGGCTTATCCTTTTTTTTTTTTTTTTTTTTTTACTGTCTCCACTGGTGTAGAAGAGTTTAGTGTGAGGGTTGATAAGCTAAAGCTGGCGGTGAGTTGTTTTAGCTCATGTGAAATCTGCCCCAGGGTGTGTTTTTTTTTTTTTCACAGTAAGGTTATATTCTTTGGGGCTGAAATAAAACATCCTCACAGAGAGGTAAATTGCAGGCAGGCGAGGGGCTTGTTTTCTCCAAATGTCACACTCCTTTGGTCATATTTTTCCATATCCTTTCACTTTCTGTACGTGAGATTATTACAATTGCAGCAGTGAAACACACACACACACACACACACACACACACACACACACACACACACACACACACACACACACACACACACACACACACACACACACACACACACACACACACACACACACACACACACACACACACACACACACACACACACACACACACACACACACACACACACACACACACACACACACACACACACACACACACATTCAACACATCTTTCCACATTCTCTCACACAAAACCTAGTTGGTATGTTGGCCTTTTTGCGCTATAAAGATATTGCTTATTACACCCAGAGCCCATTGGGGCAGAAGAAAGGTTGAATTAAGGATTTGATGAGATAGGTTGTGACATGCTAGCATTTAGCAGTGTTCCACCAGGCCCTGTGTTAGTCCTGGCTGCCTCTGCCCAGCCACTGGGAAAGGTCAATGCTAATGCTGGCTGGTTAATTCAAACACCTCACTCTATCTCTGTTTCACTAGCTCTTTCTCTCCTTCTACATTTGAAGTTCAATATCTTGCTCAAGGACACTTCAGCAGGGCAGGTGTTTGCTGACACAGAGGTTTAAACCCCACTCATACATTTGAAGAGTCTCTCTAAACCGCTGCAGCCCCCAGTGAGATCAGGAAGATTCATTATTTTTTGCAGATTCCATGTTTTTCTCTCTTTCTAAGGTTACTGCGGGTGATTAGGCTTTAGCACCGCATTGCTGACTCATTGCAGCTCAGCTGCCTTGTTAGTGCATTCAGAAAGGTCACAACTAATACACTGCAGTTAGCTCATACATTTTTAGGCTGCAATACTTGAAAGTGTTGCTCTTTAGATGCTTAATGAAAATCCTCTGTGGCAAAATAGGTTTTCACCAAATATGTTCGATAGATTGATTTAAATATGATTAATCACCTCAAGGGAGCGAGTTAAGATGTATTGGGGACCAAGATGCAACTTGGTATTCACAGGCAGATTGGTGCAGACTTAACATTTTAATTAACAGAATGAAATATTTCAATTTCACATTGATACTGCATGTTTTAGCAGTATAAATCAGTCTCTTCTTCCTGTATCTTTTGCAGTGCCACATGAACTTGTTAGTTCATGCAGTGATCGATGAGCCCTGGCATAGTTGAGTCACCAGATTTGAGAAAGCAAAGCAAGAATCATGTATGTAATGGAGGAATGCACCAAACATTTGTTCACTCCACTTACGTCCTCGTTCCATTAAAATGTGGGACTTTTTACTGTTCAAAATGGTATGTGAGGCTTTATTCAAGATTATTGGACAAACATAAAAACCTCGGACTTCAAGCAGCTATTTTTATATTGATCGTGTGACAATGTACAAGGTGAGTTCTCACGACAGTACCTAAAGAGAGTTATCACCCAACACTACAGCCCCAGTCATCGCAATGAAACTTGAAGCAATTTAGTTTCAGTTGTTTTTCAGAGTAAAAGCTCTAGCACTGCCATTGTACACCACATGTTCACCACCAACGAACAAACAGACGCAGTAAGCGACTAGCTGGTGAACACACGGGGGCATTCAGCAGCTAAAGAGATATTACCCCTTGGAGTTGAAACCAATTATAAAGAAGATTGGATATTGGACTTTCGTTCACCAGGTGGACGGAAACACAACTCCAAATGAATGATAATATTGCTCCATAAATGCCAGCTGTGTGTCAACATGTTCAATATATCAACTTAAAAAGGTCCTAAATATGTCAGTGTTGATTTTACAACTTGTTTCTGCTGCCCCCAAGTGGCCAAAAAAACAAACCAAGGCTAATACAGCATTACGTTTGACTTAAGTTAGGGAAAGGAAGATGTAAAAGGTGATATAAAGTGACGATATCATGGTGAGCCCTGACAGACCTCCATCACCACACAATGATGGCGGTCATGTGTTAAGCAGCTGATGAGGGAAGGACGAATGCATCTGAAGAAAATGGTGCCCATTTGAACTGATGGAGCTCCAGCAATCACTGGAACTCAGGTGGGACTTACTCAGCTCTTAAACCACCAACCATCCAGACTTGATTTAATACCACTGCATGATTCTCCAAATTGTTCTGTGAGATAGCTACTTAGATGTCAAAAAGACTTTGTGATACATTCACCTAAAAGAGAGGAGTAAAAAAAAGTCACATGCACCCAGTGTTGATAATTCTGTATGTATTATTGGGTTGTTATCTAAACCACAATGCGGGAGATTGTTTGAATGCCCTTTCTGCTTACTCAGCTTCTTTATTTCCTATCAGCCTCCTTTTTCCCCCCAAGTTCTACTGCAAAGAGATTCTTACTTGCAAATGCAAGTATATAATCTCCAGAATTGATTTGTGTTAATTTTGTCTGGCCTCTCTGTCTCTGGCCGTCACCTGCAACCTCCTCGACTGATTCAGCTTCCATTTTTTTATTCTGTTGCCTTTTTCATCTTGACAGGTCTGTGTAATGTGAGAGTAATGACCTGGAACATGTTTTGTGCCATAAAGAAACAGCTGCAAATATTTCCTAAATTAATAAATAAGTAATCCCCAATAAGACAGATCCTCCATATTACACACAATGACAAAGAAACAACCAAAAACCAAAAACACGATCAACCTTTGCACACAATTTGTCCTTCTAGAAAGAAGTGTTCATCATCATGGCCTGAATCAGGCATCCTGCTGGTCAGTCGTCATCCTTGCAAGTTTCTGCACTTAAAGCTGAAATATGTAACACTGACAGCAAGCGTTTAAAATGGGTACTGCGGTCTGCCCTCGCCCTTGCTCTCCAGACTCAACGCTCACTTGGGTTTTTAGGTCAGGTGGAATCTATCTCAGTTGATCCAGTATGCTTCCATGACTGCAGCACACTGTATTTGTGCACCGATATTTCATATCTGGCAACCTGGGGTTCCAAAATGGTCAACTTCTCACAGAAATACGTGAAATGACCATGACCTCTTGACACCTTGCTGGTGGCATGTAGTGTGTTAAAATTAGGTGCCAACACCACAATCAGGCTGAATGGGCAAAAAAAAAAAAAAAACATATATGTTGCTCTGCAGTTCAGTAAATATATGACATACTGGTCCTTTAAGCCTTTCATAGGAGTGTTAATTTGATCAGAAATTGTGTGCGATGGTGCCTTCATCCTAATTAGAAAGCATGTCAGAAGCGTCATCAACAGATTTGAAGCCTGTTCTTCATTTGTGATCAAATTCAAAGCAATAATTTGACTTTCTCTTATAAATGAAGTAACACTGTGTATCACAGAATATGCAGGAAGCTGGAAGCTCTGACAGTACAATATAATTCAATAATGTCATGATAATTCTAAGCATGGTAAATATTTGTGAAGTAAACGGTAACATGGGACTAATACAGCGTTGTGTGATGATCCATGAAAGGCAGCTTCTTTTTCTTACATATATTTTTATTGCAAGGAACTGTCATGTAATGAAAATCTATTAAGTGTTAGAACAAACAAATACTTAATATGCTTAGAGTAATCATGACAGGTTCATAATGAAAACGTTGCATACTGTCAGTGCTTCCAGCTTCCTGCTTTTTTTTTAACACAACATGTTCATTGATCAAGAGGAAGACAGTTAAGGTAATTTGTTTTGACCTCAAGCACCAATAAAGAACATGCTCCAAATCTGTCAATGATGCTTCTAAAATGCTTCTTTAAAAAAAAAAAAAAAGTGGTTGTCGTCGCACACAATTCCCAATCAAATTAACACTTTAATACAACATTTAAAACTTGTTCAGTTTAATGTTTGCTTTAATTTGGGGCTTCCACATGATGAGGAAGCAGAGATAATGAACCTGTGTCCCAGTGCTATACTATATACTCATTCTAAAAAGGTTTTGAGTAAGAAAAGCATAAAAAAGTGGTGATGAGACAGCTCTAGTTTTCTTGATATTCAATGGTGTACTACTATGTGCTGTTAGTATAAAATGGCAACAAATATCGATTTATTTTATCATTTATTATGTCATAATCCGTGTTATTTGAAGGCTACATATTATCTACAGTCATTATGTAGTATGTGTGTATGGTACACATGTGTGGGAGGAGAGCAATTATGGCTGAAGCCAAGAGCAAGAGATTATACGCTGATTTTTCACCTGACACAGTTTCACATTCATAAAGAAGTAAAAGATATAAATGCAAACCTGGAACCAATTGAGCCATCCGTTTATCTTGTCAAGTAAAAGAAATGCAGCTAGTAAAGCTTTAGTTAAATGAGCTAACAAACATTTGACCAATGTCCGAAGTAATACAGGCAAACTAACATCTGTTGTACCATTATAACAGCGGGGTGATCCTTTTCCACATCAAAAATCCACTCATGCAGCAGCATGGCTGTAGAGAGTGACCACAGCTTCTGACATAGACGTAAAGGACACTCACTGTTGAGTATTTTGCACAGTGCCAAGATCAGCGGATGAACTTTTAAAAGATTGTGGTGTCCATTTAACTGATGGCTTGCTGGAAGGTGAGCGGGTTCATTTTTCGAGGCGATTTATGCTTTCTGATTGGTCACTGCGCCAACAAATATCTGTGCTGTGTCCTTCCCAGCTGTTTTTTTGATCAGATTTTTTAGTAAAGCTTCTGCAGCAATACTGTAAGCATACACAACTATTTGTACAGTGTTTAAAGTCCTGCACCTGTGTTTAACTTGATGGACTGATAAGTTCAATTTATGTAAACATTCCCACAACAAGGTTGGAGATTTCATTTTTTTTTTACAGTGTGTGCACGCCTGTGCATCTTGGGTTGGGTGGTGGTCCATTCAGAAATCATACAATAAGTAATGGTTACTTGCCTTGTTTCAGCACCATGGACAGTGATAAAGTGCTGTTAAATTAATAGAGCAGTGGCTCTTATTCTGATTGGTGTATCAAGACGTCTTAAAGATTACTGATCAACTATTAACGTTACTGCAATGTAACACTAAAAATGTATTTCTTCACTTTAGTATTTAGTTTTTCTATCTGTCATCTTCACACTGTTGCACTACTTCACCTCTTTAAAAATGTATCTTACTTTTATTATACACTATTCTTTACTATTTGAAATTTTACTATTTCTATTTTCCATCATAGATGACATTAATTTTGTTGTTGTTTCTATTTATTTATTTTTCTTACATTGTTTTATGCTCCTTTGGGCCCTTTTAAAAAAAATAAATTATATTTATGAACATTTTGCTTTTCCACAACATGGAGCACAAAATAGACAAATCAACACAATAACACAGAACAAAATAAAATAAAAACAAACTGCCAGCTCACGGTAAAGATGCATATGCATGTCAATCCAATCAATGACTGAAAAGTCCATAAGTGGATTGAGCATCAGGTATCCAGTCGGTGTAACTAAGAGAGAAAGGTCAAGGAAGGCCAGGAAAGAAAATTAATCTGGTGGATCACAACGCACTACAATGCAATACAATACAACACAGTACAGTACAGTATGGTCCAATTTAATTAGGTCACACTGAGACACCTCACCTTCCTAAAACGATCAATAAAGGGTCTCCAGACCTTAAGAAACTCGGGGTAGGAATTAGACAAGGTGTACAAAATTTCTTCAAGATATAGACAGGAAACCATGTCATTCAGCCATTCTTTTTTATAGTAGGTAGGGTGTAAAGATTTCCATTCTCTATCTTTGGGCCCTTTTAATGTGAAGCACTTGGTGTATGTCATTTATCTTGTTGTAAAGCACTTTGAGCTGCATTTCTTGTATTCAAGTTGCTATACAAATAAAGTTATTATTATCATTAGAAAATAGTTCGAAAGACTGGAAATTGTGAGTCTGGATAGATATGGACTAATATATTATTGTTGTGTGCATCTTTTTTTCATGTGTATGTGTTATTGTTGTGTGTAAGGAGAGCAGCAATTTAAGAATTTCATTTCATTGTCTGAACCTCCATGTTTTTACTATGCATATGACAAAACACTTCTTGAATCTTGAATTAAAGTAACTGGTGAGATTTCACAGCAAATTTCTTGATTACAAGGTATTAGTACATTACAGTCATTTTCATACTTTTAGGATTCCAATTGAAATATTCTCCAACCAACTGAAAGATGATAAATTAAAGATTTAACTTAAAATATTTACGGATGTAGATTTCATGGCAACTTTTTTGGGGTCTGAATCTTTAAATTTTGCTCTTAACATTTCATCAGTTTGAACTCAAGTTACTTTTGGCCCGCATAACCTTAGCTGCATTATTTATATATATATGTAAAGATGAGGAAATTAAGTGTTCAAAGTAGAACTGCTGAAGTCTGCAGAGGCCTTGAAAGTAAGTAAGAAGTTTTTGTTTGTTTCCAAAATGCATGGATAGAGGCATGTGGTTTGGGTGGCAACACATATGTTTAAATATTCATATTTAGTTCAATAACAATTAAAAATAGATGGTTTGGAGAGGAATGGACAAGGGTAGCACACTGTGACACCAGGGCTGTAGTTCTTGTCTAGTTGGTTGGGCATCAGGAAAAAACCCCACAAGCTTTGTAGACAAACAGGGAACAAATGTGGAAGACGGGTGGATCCTACGGCAGTTGTTAAGTCCATGTGTCCAAAAGCCAGTGTGTTGTCAACTCCCTCCACTTCCGATCTGTTCCTGGGAGCATCCAGTTAATTAGCAAGCCAAGAAACGAGGCGCAGATCAAAGCACAGTAGTGACAGTCCAAAAAGGCCATCAAATTAGCTGGAGAGTGCTCCAAGAAACAATCTAGATATCAAGCCTCGGTCAGTCTTCTACTAGCCAGCCTTTTACCTAACGTCTCATGGAGCCCTTCGCCTGCCAAACATCTTTGCTTTCTGAAGACAGAGCGAGCTGGATGGAGTTAAATAGTTTAAAACCTGACTACTGGTGAGCTGCAGCTGTCCCCACCCAAACCTGCCAGAGCGGGCTGGAGAAACTAACCCTCCAACAATATATCTGACTATTGTAGTTTTACCAGATTTGCTTGCGTGGATGTTATTAGCATGCTACTCCTGCTGTCCATGTATGCATAAAGAGCTTTTGTTTTAGGACATGTTTTCTCTGCATACAAATGTTCAGGTGCTATGTTAAAAATCCATAAAAATTACATCTGCGCCTTCATCCCTAATTTCAAAATAAATCCAGAATCTATGAATATGGAAATATGTTTCAATTAAGTTTAAGTGCTGCACAAAAGACATATCCGCTATAATGTAAAGTTCATTCTCAGCGTATGTGCTTGTTTAAATTGTATACTGGCCCTCCATTGGCCCCAATGTAGAAGATACACCACTCAAACTTTCCGAGATTTCCGATGAGCACAGAGAAACTTTTTCTCCTTCAGCAGATAAATGTGAAAACAGCCTTGTGGTGTCAAACTCTGCACATACATCATTCTGCACAATGAAGCTCAGACATCCAGCTGCAGGAACAAGAATAAAAACATATTTTTGAGTGGATGGGGACTTTAAAGATTCCTAAGCAATGTATTGATAAGTGAGTATTTTGTTTGTATGTACTGCTCTTCTAACATGTACATGAGGCCACACATGGTCTCTGGAGGATATATCCTTATAACTGTCATGATACATAGTCTTTTTCTTCAGTGCCATCAACATATCAAGATAGTTAAGTTCATGACCAATCACTACATTTTTTTTGGTGTTATATCTTTTAGATGTTTTTTAGATACTGCAGTGCACTTTTACTGTCACTTTTTGCACACTGAGTATTTTATTATTATTTATTACATATATAATTTGGGTATTTTTAGTTATAAGATTTTTGTTTTTCCATTGGATGGTTAGAGATGTGTTTTTTATGTTATGTGTGTCTGTCTTAAGTGTGGATGTAGCTGCCGTAAACCAAGCAATTTCCTGTGAAGGATCAATAAAGTATCTATCTATCTATCTATCTATCTATCTATCTATCTATCTATCTATCTATCTATCTATCTATCTATCTATCTATCTATCTATCTATCTATCTATCTATCTATCTATCTATCTATCCCAGCTGTATTAGTGCCAATTAGCAAAGGTTAGTATGGTCAAACATCAACTTAATCGAAATAATCAATGTGAACATGTTAGCATGTAGACATTAGCATAGAGCACAAGTACAGCATTTCAGAGTCATTATTGTGGCCTTTAAATCACGGTTATTAACACTGCAGAAAAACAAAACAAAAACTGACTTTGAAACTGTTTGTTAGGCCTTGATGACACACACAATGTGTTTTGGTCAGACACACTAATGTTAACATGTTTGTTGTATAAGAAAACTCCACAGGACTCTTTTAATACATTGATGCCATATTTAAAATGATCAAATCAGATTAAAATGCTATTGTACTAAGATACTTTCTAATTGTTTCCGATCCTTTTTTGCCATTGAACAACACAGTTGTGTTTTGCTGGTCTCTGAAAGCAGGATTTGTAGCGCTGTAGTGTCAAATTCTTCTTTTTTTACTCTTTGGTAACATTTTTGTGTGAATGAAATTTGCCCACAAGCGGAGCAGAACATCTAGACTTATGTGTCACATTTAGGGGCATCAATCACGCAAATGGCCAAATCATCAGACTGAAACCAGCCATTTATGAAAAGTTTGTCCAGCTGAAAGAGTTTACTTAATATTACTTGGAACACTCGTACAAGCAAAAACCTCAGAGAAAGAAATAAAAAGTTAGATGGTAGAAAATGCTCTTTCCTAAGGCCCAGTGTACAGACACAATAAAATATCCAAATCAAGATAGTCATTTATCAAATAGCACTTTCTTATTAAGGTAGAAATCATTGGTGGCAAACCGGAACAAAACTATTTGTGTGGGTTGACATGAGCAGTTTCTTTTTTTTAAAACAGGCATATATTCAAAACCATTCACAGTCTGTACAAGTACAAACACTAATTACAACTGTGAATGTTGAAGCCAAATTATTTCTATTTTAAGGCGAGGTTTGAGATTCCAACAATTGTCCTGTCCCTGCACCGATGCATCATCACGTCGCCCGGGTTACAAGACGGAAAAAATTTACAGCCACTAGGTTTCTCATTTTCTACTATTTGCTCCTGAGCGTGTGGTCAGCGTGTATCATGCCGTGAACCTTTTGGAACAGAGGAGATGATTTGTCGTCGGCATTCTGGGTTATTACCGCCAGGCCAAGTTGTGTGATAAAGGGGCGAGAGAGAGAGTGTGTCGGGAGAGAGAGAGAGAGATAGGAGGTAAAGTTAGAGAGAAAGGAGAGCGAGGGTAATAAAAAGGAGGAAACAGAGTGTATGAAATTGGACTCAAAGCTTTACAAGCCCCCAGAGAGAAGAAAAGGAGGAGACAGAAAGACAGAGATTGGGTATACTGAAATGAACCCTTGTTAAAGAATAATAAAACCCACTGCCTGAGCAGGTTACACATCTTTCCAACTTATGTAACAAGTTAGGGGGGGAAAAGGGGGTTTTGTGCACCACAAGGTCCACATAGGATAAAATATTAACATCAGTGCACATTTGAACAGGCAGAAGTTGTCTTCAGGCTGGTCTGGTCTGACACTGGCTCCATGAAGAGCATGGACCCAGAGTGAACTTCAAATTTGTACAACAGAAAGCCTTTATTGTATCTCTAACTTCATTCTGTTGAACACTAAGAGGGGAGCTGCTTTGTGACCTTGCAGCACATTTGGAGATGTGATATCTTGTTGAAAAAATTGGTACTGTACTCATCGCTGAAGCTGTTCAAGTATGTAAGGCCAAAAAAAAGAGAATAAAAACTCCCTGTGGGCACTGTGATGTGGTTCCGTTTCAGATGAGTTGCTATACAGAATAATGTAAATGCATGCTGAATAAAACACCAGATACTTTAGAAAAGTCAGTTTTTAGAGGTAGTATTGCTACACTTTTTATAGAAAAAACATAAAACAAAACACACTGAATATTGCCATGTAATATGAAGTGCCTCAATTTTTACATGTCACAATAGCTGAGCAGGTGGACCCAGATTCAAAGACAAAAACAGGACTGAGCTGAAAACTGGACTTAAACATACCAGGACTGATTAGAGAACAGCACACAGGTGAGTGAAACAAGACACAGGTGAAACACATGAGGTAATCAACAAAAGTGGGAAAACACAGGAGATCAAACATAAAAAAAAATACAAGGAAAAAACATTTCAAAATAAAACAGGAACTAAACTAAAAGTCCAAACTCAAACAAAAGAAAGTTCTGGTGGGATATGACAGGCATTTCATACACAGTGGCTACTAAGTGTGCTTTACATACAAACAAAATATCACTGTATAACTGTAAATATTGGAAACATTAAAAGGGAGAGAAAAGGGAGGTCTCTTTCACAATGTAAGTTTATGGGAAAACAGTCTTTTTGGGCCCAACAGCATCAATACAATACAATATACTTTATTGTCACATGATGGTATTACACAATTTGGCCACTACGTCATATTGGCTTTAAGATTGACACTCTTCATGGGGGCTGGGCTTTGGCAGACTTCTTTACTTACAATATAAACTTCTCAAATACATACGTACACGTTTGAGTCTGAATCTGATCTGAAATATGCAAATGGACAGCGTGAACAACACATGGAATATTCTTAGCAATGACCTTAGGAATAAAGACTACTAATGAACATCTGACATCATCACAAGGAGGACGTAGAGGAGACTGGCTATTAAATAAGGAAAAATAAGGATACCAAAAACAACCACTGGTAAAATTTGTAATGACAATAAAATCAAAACAAAAAACCCCATAAAAGTCATTTAAATAGATGAAAGTGATATGATAATAATAAAAAAAGGATAATATTGTAGTGAGTGAGTTTTAAGGAAAAGCTGCTGTGGACTGTGCTGACCTCAAACTGAGGGGGAGGCTGTAATGTCTTGTTACCACAGATGCTCCAGCGAGACCGGATGCGATGACACCGGCTAAGCTACATCTCAAACATTCATTATAATACCAACCTGCATAAAACAACAGGATTCTGCCTGCAAAGACTCTCCATCAATTATGCATGGTCCCTTGAGTAAAAAAGGATTTAAACATTCAACAATTGATTGGGGAGAACCGACTTAAAAGGGGAAAATCAGGGCCACTGTTTAGTCTCCTCAATGCAATATTTAAATAGAACTTACAGAGGCGTAATTCTGCATTCTTGTCACCTCTAGTATAGTGTTATAGAAAGCAGCTGACTGAGCAATAAATCAGTTGTTTTTAAACTTCTGCATACATCTAAAAACCTCGGGGTGCCTTCTTGTATTTAAGAATAAATATGGCAATGCATGAATTACATTGTGGAATTCCTCATGCTCAGAACTACTATGACCACTGTTATAGGAGGCTATTTTATCTCAAGCTGTAGTCATTGCATATGCATTGTTTTTTCTCTGGGCTGGAACCATTTGATCACATTAAAATAATACTATAATATAGTTTGTAGAGCCTGACCGATATATCAGCCAATATCGCTGTTTGACAGATATATTGGTATTGGTGTATATGTTGTCTGATATGCACCGACATTTTATTTATGTATTTATTTTAAGTTGTATGGGCTTGTTATCTGATCCTTTGTTTCTAAATTCATGGTTAATATATATACTTTGTTATGACCCTCTGAAATGTCTCGTTCAAGAGTACCAAACATAATCACCACAGTCAGATTGTCAGCCAAAAATAACCAATTTATTGACAAAACACAAACCAACAATCTCCAACTAACTTGATGGGCCGGCCACAATTAACAAAAGAAGGGAAGGCACCCAGAGCAGCCCACATAGGGCCGTAGGATCTAGGCTCTTACCTCTGACCTAAAAAACACATAAAAACTAAATCTAACAGAACAAAAGCTGCAAAAACAGGACTTATTTAACAACCACATTTGAGGGATCATCATGTATTCTATCAGCCGATATATTGATATCAGAATTTTTTCACTCTCTAATATTGATATCGGTCCTGTAAAAAAAATCCTGTATCGGTCAAGCCCTAAATCAAACACACCAGCTCTCCTAACAGTCTTTAATTCACAGCATACAACATCATGTACTATAGGGGCACCATGATATACAATTATATCAAACAGATCTCTCTCAAGCTACACCCATTACCATTCTGATGCAGGTGGGACAAAATGTCAGACTTAATCCAAAGCAACCTACAGAAAACCTGCTCAAAGCCAAGGCAAGAAACGGTATTATTAAAAAAAAGAAAGAAGTCTGGTCTAAAAGGGGCTTCGGGATAATTAGACCCGACCAAGAATGTAGTCATTCCAAACAGACTCAAATAGAGAGAGGACACCAACACTGGCAGCATGATGCTTCGCCAATTAATAAGCAGCTGCAGTTGGAGAAGAAAAAAAAGAAGATCTGTAGAAATATAGCAGGACTCCACCTGCCTGAATTAGACTGAATGTAATTTGGCAGGTCAGGTCAGTTTGTAGAAAGCAGATGAGCCATTTAGGCCTTTAGTGGAAGTTTATTTGGCTGAGCGAGTCTTGATCATGTTGGGGATTTTCTAACTAATGAATTCCATGATGCATTTAAAAAGTAGGATCAGAGTGCTGAGCACTTAACTCCACTTAGCAATGAGGGCAGAAAAAAAATGTAATGTTCATACAGAAGATACACACATCATCACCATGAAATAAATGGGCTGAAATATTAAAAATGACTTCATACTTTTATGCACTTCTGTACTTTATGTACTGAAGATGTGAGCTAGTATAGTAAACACATTTCTGTCCTTGAATGCCACTTTTTGTTGTAAAGAAGACATAGATAATACCTATCTGCTTTATTGTCAGTGAATGAATGGATATATAATTAGTGGACACTTGAGCCGTGTGATATTATTGGGAATGTCTCCTCATTTTCTGGCTCCAAAATTGAGAGCATCAATCAAAAGTTCCAGAATGCACTGCTGTCACTGATTGGATCAACTGAAAAAAAAACTGTTGTGGTATACGAACAATAGAGCTGCAGATGTGACATTAAAACGGCATGTGCACCTTTTAATCAAAATCTTTCATCTCAATTGGACACATCAAATATATAATATATATATACATATACATATATAATCCATCTATTATGTAGGAATCACCAAATGATATTTCCCTATGTGTGATCACAAAATAGTCAGCCTGAGGTTATTCGCAATCATCCAGATGAACCCTCTGCCACATAAACATCATTGTAAGTTAAATGCATGGAAGCTTTATTAGCAGCATTAGCAATGTTTCAAATGCCCTTTTGAGTTAATTGGATACTAACACTTTCTTATTGCTACTAAATTAGAAGCAATTATAAGGTCAGGGTAAATTATCCCTCCCAGGATTAATATCTATAGAGCCTTGTTACAGCAAGGCATACAGTATATATAAGCCATACTAATACGTAGGAAGGTTAAAGGAGATCCATTCTTTTATACTAATAAGCCATCTTTGAAATGCCTGCCCAAAAGGAGAAGTAATTGTCATTTCACTTTGAGTGAATGAGCTGATGTCTGAGGCATTCTGCTGTGGCGCAGCACGATACAGGTTTGCTCCTACCCACCCGTGCTGGTATGAGGGCTGAGCGCCAAGAAGGGTAATGAAGATACGTGCCATCTGTCCTATATGGTGCTCGCCTGGAGCCTTACAGTACAGGAGCTGGCTCGGGGCCCGGCGTGGGAGAGCCGAGCAGCGCTGGGGAGATGCACAATACCAAACATGCAAAGTAAGACACAGTAATCACATTAGCAGTGCTTTTGGAAATCAAGGGGGAGCAAAGGGAGGGGGCGCTGGGTACTCATTGGAGTAAATGTAGAAGTGTGCATTAGCAGTGCGCGCCCATATGGACACAATCTGCCTTTTTGCACATGTTGAAGTGACACATTTCATGCTGAAAGGTAATTTATTACTTTGTTGCACACTTTACATGTCCCTTGCATAAAAGAGCATTATTACAACTTCTTGGCATGAGGCCCAAGCATGGTAGATACTGGAGCACACCCACAGGAAGATGTGCCATGTGGAACGTCAGAGAGATTAATCCAATAATGGAAAATATGAGAATTAATCAAGACACTGTAACCCAGTTTCTCCATAGGGCCTAATTACAGAAAGCTCGCCTGCCACATGGCACCAGTCCAGATGAGTATTTCCTCAGGACTCGTCTTCTCCGTCAGTCAACTCCGACTCCTTAATCTATAGAGCCCACGCATACTCAAACTTACTGATTTACTGAACATAAAGGCAGAGTTTAGAGTCAAGAATATGTCAGTTTCTAGATATATGTGACCCATGATCTTCATCTCCCTCTTGATTAACAGAATGCACGGGCCCCAGCTGGCCTTTGAGACACAGGATGTACTGTTTGTGATGGATATAGCTGTGGCAGGATGGAGTAGGATGGATCTACGTATGAGTAAAGGCATTAACATGTGTGATTCATAGACAAGATGCGAACACAGTAGATCAGAAACAAGATCAGTTCTTGTTACATGAAATGAAGAAAGCTCATGTTTGTCTATCAAGCTATCGTGAAAAAGGAATGCATTCATTTTGAATGTGATACTGTGTCATTTTTGTCTTATACTCATGGTTTTGATGTTTCCATCCCCATTTTTCTGCTTAATGAGTTTATATATTTCTCTGATAAGAACTTTAAACCTGTTTTTTACATGGCAAACCAAGAATATACAATAAATCCCACCATCTGAATGGTAGAACAGTATTTATACATCAATAACAATCCCTGCAAAACAACATCACACATGTTTCTATGTAACATTAACTAAGAAGAAATGTAGTATTAATTAACAGATGAAGAGTCAAAAACTCAACTCATCTGTTTTCTGACTGTTTTTTTTGGTTGATTTGATTGACAAGCCTGGCAATGTCAGAATGTCAAACAACATGGCAGGTAACATGATACTCATTTACTAAAAGTACATGTAACCCAATCCTGGGTAAGTATACCTCGCTCTTGGTTAGGGATACGGATAGGGATAGGGATAAGTGAATTCAGTTAACAGCAACTTTAGTTTGCCTTTCAATAGGAAAACAATGCAACTTGCATCACATTTACATGGATATGAAAAATAAAAATTGGACGCTTTGAACCAGAGAAAATTGTCTTTGTTGTATAAATTGTCCTAAAATGTGGTTTGGTTTGGTAATAATCTGAGGTCAATATGTGTATTTGTGCTTTTGTGGGATTTCTCCACAGTGTCACATACCTCCCACATCAGCCTCTGATGACCACAGAGAAAAACTGGTCAACTTTGTTTGAGTTCAGATCAGATATAGGTATGATTTGTTAAAGCCTGATGACTCAGAGTCCATGAGTCAGTCAGATGAGTCATAGTGCGCGCTTCATGAATAATGTGTGTTCAAGCTGGTGACAATCCAGATGACTGCCACGATCCTACCTACATGCACATCTGGCATCATCTGGCATCATCTGGCTCTTTCAGTGGCAATGTAGATCAGGGTTCCTGGAAATGCAGCTTTAAAAGGTGCATCACTGGATCTTACTTTCACTGAATTAAAGACCTGATCTGCATTTCCAAACAGGCTTAGTCTTTGTTCTGCTATTCCTTTATATTTCATCCTATGTTTCTCTTACGTTGTACACTGTACTAGATCATAACATATCAAAGTAAACACTGACTGAATGCAAATACTTTAACTTGTTACTCTCTTGTTTAACCTTTAAATTCTCAAATGATATTATAATTATTTAATTAATTAATTTTTAAGTCCAACTGAAATCACTTTTAATCATTCCTCTTTTCAGTTAAAAATGATGTCAACATGTTTTTTTTTTTTAATTAGAAAGAAAGCAGAAATGCTCATTTTTGTCTCAGCAGGCTAGAAGGTTGTGTTAGAGGCTGGTTTGATCAACATTAGCTGGTATGCTACATTGTACAGAACGGAGACAATGTAAACAATCTGTTGTGGCTACAAGTCTTGGACAGATGCTACCAAGAATTGTGAAGAGCAACAACCAAACCAGCATGTAATAGGTCCAAAGAGACATTTTCATGCTATTGAATTTGCTGCAGATGAGTGACTAATTTGCTAGTGAAGCAGTGTTCTTCTCCCCAGTGAATGTTTGTTTGGTGGCCCATTCTACAAGCTAGGGTGCAGGACGAGATGTGTTGATGTTTGTAAGTTAGATAAGAAGGAGACTTTAGCCAGAAAGCTAATGTGGGTTGTTGTTCGGAGTGTATGACTCTTGTGTTGTGTAACAGGATGCTATCAGGCTCAGTATGACCACCTGCTCTGTCTATGATAGAGCACCACATTATCGCTTTATGCAAAGATTTCTTTTACTTTATCAAAATAAGGACTCCAGCTATGTAATCATCTCCTTACCAGTGGGTTCAGACTGCCTACATCAGTGGTCTCCAACCCTGCTCCTGGAGAGCTACTGCCCTGCATGTTTTAGGTGTCTCCTCACTCTAACTCGTTATCAAGCAGCTGAGGCTCGTCAAAGGGCTTGATAACGAGTTGATTATTAGAATCAGGTGTGTTAGAGTGAGGAGATACCTAAAACATGCAGGGCAGTAGCTCTCCAGGAGCAGGGTTGGAGACCACTGGCCTACATGTTCTCTTCCACAGTAGATGTACCAAAGAGACAGGGTGGAGGTTTTTAGCACAACTTCACTTACTGTCAAGGTGCATGGAGAAGGAAAAAAGTCTGAAGAAAGTCAAAGCTCCAGCAACACTTGTAGTATATGAGACTTTATATAGGGCAATTAAAAAACAGAACAATTTCAAAAAGGTACAAAAATAATGTGCATCCATATATGTATCAGCCAATGGGCAATCCACCAAGGTGGGTTGGGTACATGGTCATGTGACTTCAGGCCAATCATTGTCCCAGAAAGGCAAGGAGGCAAGAGGAGTATCCAATAAATTACATGGGTGACACCATATTTGCTCCATGTACCAGAAAAATACAGCCCAAAATCTGAACTGTGTCTATTTGATATGCCATATTGGCTTACATACAAAGCTATGTTTAACAAGCTAATGAAGTCACATTTGTAAATATTGGTCCTCAATGGACATCTGACTTGCATGGTAGGAGAAGGTCTACTTTGATTCATGAGTTATGCTTGGTGACAGTCAGTTTTATCAATAAAGATTTGCTTCTTTTACAGAAAATGAGGATGTTGTGAAGCAGAATACATCTGTATAGCTATATGTAGCTATTTATAGTTTAGCCACAGTAATCAATAAATCAGTTATTGTTTGCTAACTTTGCGAGATCACGTGAAAATCTATCTTGTCAGGCCTCAAGGTATATGCCTATCAGTCCAACGCCTGTCAAGGTTTTTTTTGAAAGTGTCTGCCCCTTTTCCAAACAGTTTCCATGGACGACTCCTCAGATGGTTCTGTGTAACAAACCATCTGGCATGTCAGGTTAATTGTTTGCATCCATCTGTTTGTTTATATAGCACTTTTCTCAAATCGTAATGCTTGTATCTTCTTAAACTAATGGAATTAGCCTGTGTGTACAAAATATGTTAATATGAGCATATGCTGTATATCTGTATACTTATATACATATACTACAAATTCTTAAAGGATAGGAGGTGCAAAGACAATACAAAGTCACTAAAGAAGAGATTAAAAAAAAAGATCAAACAATTGAAAAGGGAAATATGAGAAGTCGAGGGGAGGTAAATGTCAAACGAGGAGCGACTTAGTGCCAGGCTGTGATGGATGGACTCTGGTGGGAGGGCAATACTTCTTTTGCATTGGCAATATGTACCATCTGTAGAGCAGACGTAGAGCAAGAAGGAGGAAGACAGCTGAACTCCCACTGAAGCTGGAGAGAGAGAGAGACAGAGGAAGACAGTGTTTTGACTGGGGGAGGTCTTGATCAAACAGCAGGGGGTGTCATTTTTTCAGATTAAAGGTGGGTGAAAGCATGAACATATTTTGACTTCTGTGGCTTTGCACAGAATTAAAGGAAAATTATTTTTAACTGGCAGAGAAGCCGAAAGGAATTGGAGAGAGAGAGAGAGGGACCTGCAGCAAAAGCGACCACCAGGGCCACCGGGGCGCTCCCACAATTAAGGGAATTTAAACAGAATGTCACATAAAGTAAAGTAAACAAAGGTAAATCCAGGCAGTGCTTCAACTTTGAGCTTTCATGTCATTGACTGATAGCAAGCTGTCCTGCTGATGAGCCCTCTATAGGTGCAATCACACAAGTTCAAAATTACCAAAAGCTATCCTTGAAGCTAATTCAATTTCATACATTTCTTATCTGGAAGAGTTAAAATTCCAGTCAACTATACCTGAAGTCTGGTTTACATTCGGTTATGAGGCTTGTGTGGTCACCAACCCTGCTCCTGGAGAGCTACTGCCCTGCATGTTTTAGGTATCTCCCCAGTCTTACACACCTGATTCTAATTATTAGCTCGTTATCAAGCAGCTGAAGCTAATCAAGGGCTTGATAACAAGTTAATGAGAATCAGGTGTGTTAGAGTGGGGAGATACCTAAAACATGCAGGGCAATGAGCCCTAGGAGAAGGGTTGGTGACCACTGGTCTAAAAGGTTTGATTGTGTTCCTACTGTAGTTAACTCTTCTAATCTGATGAACCGCCAGGGTTAGGGTTAGGGTTAGAATTTTGACTTGCAGGAAGCATTTTTATATGTATTCACTCGAATTTCAGACCTTTGACCATGTTTGATGAAGACATCCACCATCATACCAGTTTAAAAAATAACAGGAAAAGCACCATATGAAGCATTTAAGAAGAAGTATGGACTACAGCCCTAGATTTACCTTTGTTATTGACAAAATGATAGTGTATTGATGTTTAAATCTTAAATCGTAGCTATTTTAGAGGATTTAGCTTCCAATTCTATCATTTAACAGTACATTATGTATACCCAACTGCTTAACTTTGGTTACAAATGTCACAGTTAATGGTTTAAACATGAGCTTTAGATGGATTAAATGATAGACAGATTGTTCAGAAACAGAAGACTTGTCATGCCGTTTCTTCCTCTTCCTCTCTCTCACTTCTTCATAAGTCTCTCTCGTATTCTAAGTGTCACTGCCTAACAGACTGCTGTGTGTGCTGTTGGCAGTATGCTCGCACCAATTAGGGCACTGGTATGCCGACCGCAGCATCCATCAGATATCTTTCTACCTCACTCTCCGTTTCTATGCCTTTCTGTCTTTTCTCTCGCTTTCCCTCTCTCTCTCTCTCTCTCTCTCTCTCTCTCTCTCTCTCTCTCTCTCTCTCTCTCTCTCTCTCTCTCTCTCTCTCTCTCTCTCTCTCTCTCTCTCTCTCTCTCTCTCTCTCTCTCTCTCTCTCTCTCTCTCTCTCTCTCTCGTCCCCTCTCTCCGCTCTTCATCAGTGAAAACACATGAATAATGGACTAAATAGAGGAATAGAGGAATACTTCCTCTTCCAGATGAAGTGACACTCAAGTTGTTGCATGAAAACAAACTGGATTAATGGTGATTTATTGAGGCTGTTTCATTCTGAGAGCATTTTACGGACTCTCCCTCTTTATATGTGTGTGTGTGTGTGTGTCAGGCTCCTGCTCCATTACCACCCATCATTGCTTTTATCTCGTTTTTATTGTCTCTCTGGAACTGCTGATAAAAACCCCTTGGTGTGTGTGTGTGTGTGTGTGTACTGTGTGATGTGTAAACCGCATGCAGCAGCCTGTACATGTGACTGTGCATTCATATTGATGTGCATGTGTGTGTTCCTCTCACCCACACATCTCTTCATTTTGAGGAGGCATTACAGTATTTGTGAAACAGAACTGAATGGAACAGGAGGAGAAAAAAAAGAAGAGCAAGAGTAACAAAAATGGCGGCAAAATGAAAAGAGAGATTGATATGCAGTCATACTCTGGAGGGCAGATAGAAGCATTCATGCAGAAACACCATTCAGTTTTTCGGGTGGGTTTTTTCTTTTTCTTTTTTCTTTTTGTTCAATCCGATGATTGAGGAATTATGAGTTTTGACTGAAAAGAACAGGAAATACATTCAGATGAATAGGCGGAGGGAGCGATAATGGAGAGCAACAAAATCAGATGGAGCAGAGAACAGCAGAGGCGGAAGGGGAGGGCTGTAGAATATATGAGCAAAAACAAAAGTCACAAACAGTTCACTTTTTTGTTTCATTCAAGCCACAGTCTTTGCAATTTCTTGGTTTTAGAAGATAGCCAACCTGCTAGACCATAATATTATTCTCTTCAACTTCAATGTGAGCTGCAATGAATAATAAAACAGCTTTTTGCAACATATCAGCAAGTTTAAAACACTTCATTTGCTGGTTTCCACGACTTCTGGTTGCTTTATTCACCAGTTTTGTATTGTTGTTTTTTTTTAAATTGTAACTTTTTTCATTTTTATTTAAATCCTTTCAAGAAATGTAAGCATATTGAATGACTAGGGGTGGCCCCTTATAAATTAGGGGGCTGCTGTGGTCGTACACTAATTGGAAGATTGGTGGTTCGGTTCCCTCCAGTCCGCATTTGTCTAAGTATCCTTGGGCAAGATGATACATTACATTACATGTCCATATCTTTACACCCTCCTGAACTCTCCAGACCTCTTCTGCCCCATCTGCCAACTTAACCACCATGGGGTCAAGAGCCTTCAGCCGATCTGCCCCTTGCCTTTAGAACTCTCTCCCACCAGTCATTCCTAACTCTGACTCTGTCACCACCTTTAAATCCCGCCTGAATACACACCTATTCTGAGTGGCATATTATGTCTCGCACTGACTATGTAATCACATTTATGTTATCTATTGCACTATTTGCACTAACTCCTTTTTCAATGATGTTTGGTGCATTGTTGTTTTTTTAATGTGTGTCTTGTAAGGTGTCCTTGAGTGCTTTGAAAGGTTCCTGCAAATAAAATGCAATATTATTTTTATTATCTAAATCTGGGTTCAACTACCTTGAACAACATATTTTGCTGATGTGGGGCGTTCATGTTTGTTTGCCGTTACAGGCACTTCAGATATATACTCACTTTATTGCCCTGTATTATTAGGGACGCCTATACAATCTAATGCTATCTAATCCAACAGCATTGCCCAAGATTTCTATTTGTATGAAGCTTCTAAATTTACGCTTTACGTTGATGGTTATTGAGGTCATGGTGGGTCATGCTGTTGTTCTGAAGTTCATTTTAGTGAAAGGTTTTCCTTCTAGTTAGCCCACCTTGTATGTAGAATAGGGTAAATAGATATTACTGAATGTAACCCAAAGACGTATATACTATCATTTTTGTATTCCCCTCAAACTGCCCAAATATACATTTGTACACAACAACTATTGAGAATATAATGAGTAAAATTGCCGTGACATTTACTCCAATTACCTGCACATCAAAGAGGATGAATCTTTCTCATCTCCTCTGCGCCGCCCTGGGGGTCAAAATACCATGATTGCATCCAAGATACTTCATAAACTAATTGGCACATTGTCATGAAATCTGAAAAAATAACAATGTTTGGCAACCTGAAGGCCTTTCCCTTTTATATTTCTTGGCCTACTACTTGTAAGACTCAAAGAATAGCACAAAAATCATCAATGACCATTTCGTGTTGTGAGGTGGAATGAACATCACAGCCTCTAGAAGGTAAAGTCACAAGATGAAACCAGCTGATAGATACTTCTTATCTAGTTATTAGTCTGGACTCCATGAACTCCTACTCTGGAGTTAGATTTGGTGTTGTTGAAACAGGCCAGCTGGGCCCACTACAAATCTACAAGTACTGGAGGCAGAGCGCAGTGATAATGGAAAAAAAACAGAGTCTAGTGTTTAGAGATGGACATCAACAATCACAGCACAGTGTCCCTTTCACCCACTCCTGTTCACACATTCCACCTACTCCTCACCCAATAACTAATCCAACTAGTTTAAATGACTGCGATGCTTGAATGGTGTGGAATAGAAAAACAAGTGTACAACCAGCTGACACTGATATGTACATACAAGTTAGAATTATACAAAACGTATTTAGACGTAATTTTAGACATATAATACTGTATCCTTTGCTGTAATCTGACACTGTGCTTTGTTTCAGTCAATGAAACACACAACATGATTTTTGCTCCACAGTTCTATCTCTGTTTGTCTCACTCACAGGACTCCTGTGTCTTCTACTTTTCGTAATTCCAAAATTCAAACGCCTGACCTGACAGAGGCAGACCATTGGGAATGAAAATAAGTATCAGGCGCTTTGTTTTTTTCCGTTTCTGTTGTGTGTCATGACTGTAGAAGACAACCGATACAGCATGGATGCTTTGTGACATCCAGTCAAAAAGTCTGGCATGTCAACTATTTCTCTTCCCTTGCTTAGTTTGACAACTATGACATGTTCAATGACATTGACCTTTATAAGCGCAGATCGCTCTTCTGTGTACAACAGTGAATGTGGCACAAGAGGGAAAAGAGTAATATTTTGTTTTGTTGTTTTGCTTCAATGAACCTGTAACCATTTTAGTAGCCATCATCCACAGGTCAGGAGCATTCCATCAAACTGATCCAACCTGCAGGTACAGCATCATTATAACATAGGGTCAGGGTAAGATAAACAAAGAGGTTTTGTTGAACTGTAAGTCATGCATATACATGATAATTCCACTGTAATGTGTCAGGTAGATTTAAAGTAATTTCTTCTTACACATGCACTGAAAAAAATAAAGTTTATGGTTTACATTATTATTTTCTCCCTTTTGTGACATTGTCAGTCAATTGTTACCACAGCGCTCCACATAAATGGCTCCTGTGTCTCCATCATGACCGAATGACCGGCAGGCCTGTAAAATATATAGGCGAAGGTCTCTATCTATGTTTCCTTCACTCTTGTCTTCTTATTCTCCTTCTGCCCTTTGAAATGTGTTTTTCATTCTTGTTCTCACTCTCTCCCTCCCTCACTCTCTCTCCTTCGCTGGGGAGGAAAATGGAGTTGCTGGCCCGACGCCACACCTGACACTCCAGCCTTAATCTGATTAATGTTTTTAATTTATATAAGTGAGCAGCGAGGGAGAGAAAGAATGCTGTTGCCTTTACTGATGTTGGGCCCTACACACACACACACACCCGCTCACACACTTATTTGCAGGCTGTATGCAACGTCGGGTGTCATATAGGCCAAGTCGTGAAAGGGCAGAAAGAGTGTGCGTGTGTGTAGAGAGAAAATGGAGGGGTGAGGGAGGCTTGAAAAAGAGACAGAGAAAGTGAGTAAAGCAAACAAGGAGGCACAGATGGAAAAACCTAAGAGTGAGAGAAAGATAATGAAAAGAAGGAGTGGGACAAGAGGGCTGGACATGGAGAGAAAAAAAGGGGATGTTGAGAAATGGGAACGTAATGGAGGGATGCTGGAAATACAAGAAAACCACAGAGAAAGAGAACGAAGAGAGGAAAGACGGACCAAAGAGCACAGAGATGGTAATTACGAGAGATGAGGGATGATGAAAAGGCCAGCTTGGGACAATCTAATTGGAAAATCCTGCCTTTTTATTTCAAACTATTCATCATAATGAATTTAAAAAAAATCACATCTACATGAAATTTCCCCCCGAAAAGATGAATAAGTCATATCCAGAGATCCAAAGACTCTGATCCCCAATCCAAATGGACGCCTGAAGCAAATTTATTTAGCATGGCTGGGAATCTGATTTTTTTTCCATTATGAATAATATATGTATATGTATGCATAATATGAACCATTAACCTTTTTATATCAATAAATAAATCAAAGTGTATTTGTCACATGTAATAATATACTGCATAGTGAAATGTAATGCCATGTTTAAATAGAATAGGAATATCAATAAATGTATATGTATGATTGGAGGAAAAAACAACAAAAAACAAGACTCTTCTTCTTCAAGCCGTCTTCTCATTTCTTACTTGATGTGTCGTTTATCTTTGGGACCAGCGGTTACTAGCACATGGCCCCCAGAGGATGACAGTCTTCAACACTGCCTCATTGAGCTTCCCAGGGGAGCCAGACCTTGGTGAGAGGCCTATCTAACATGCTCGTTTTTGACTCTTCCTGAATCTCAGTGCAGGCCTGATGTATCGGATACCTTCCTACTGACTACAGCAGGGAGAGAAAGCCATTATTTGGGTGGTTGGGATCCTTACTGATACTCATAGCTTTATTCTTGCAGTGCCTGGTGTAAATATAATTGTGTGTTCCAACTGCAAGAACCACTCTTTGCAGGACCTTGAGCTTTGTGAGGACCCTGGAGGGGACTGTGGTGTTAAACATTGAACTGCAGTCAATGAACGGCAATGTCACATAGGTCCCTTTCTTGTCCTGGTGAGATAGGGTGGTGTGGAGGATGTGTGTTATGATGTATTTCGATGATCGGTTGGGGAGGGGACTCAAACTGTTGTGGGTCCGGTGTGCTGGGTAGTGAGTAGGTGAGTGCCACTGGGCAGTGGTCATTCATGCAGGCTGGTCTTGTTTGCTTTGGCACAGGAATGATGGTGGACTTCTTGAAGCAACATGGGTATTGCAGACTGAGCTAGGGGCAGGTTGAATATTATTGTGAACACTGGCACTAGTTGGTCAGATCACGGTTTGAAGAACTACCCATTGATGCCATCTGTTCCTGCTGCTTTCTTGGTGTTCACAACCCTCTTAACATCATGCTCAGAAAGGGTGATAAGTGTGAAAGGTGTACCCACCTTCCACATGCTTCTGTGATTACCCTCCCGGAATTAGTCACATAGTCCCTTTTTGTACCCTTTAGTGCACTGCTTACATTATAGGCTGCTGTTTCATAATTGTCCATGTTGCCAGACATCTGACCTGAGTTGTAGGCTGAAGTGCATGTTATCGCATCCGAGATTGTTTTGGTAATCAATGGTTTCTGGTTGTGGAATGAATTATCTGTAGTTTTGGGTACATATGCATCTGTTGATTCACAAATTAAATCCACCACAGACTCATTGAATCCATTGGTGAAACGTGCTCCAGACTGCGTTATGTAGTGCATACTGTAGGTCGGCTTCTAATTAGCCTGATCATCTCCTTTGTTCTGTCCAATTAGTATACAGAAAGAGAGTCACTTGTTTGAATGGGGATGTCGGGTATTCCCAGATTTAGCAATTAAATTTCACTGAAACAAAGGACATTAGAGTTCCTGATATCCAATTGGAAGCTAATGTGAGCACAGAGGTCAGCCAGTATATTATCCAATGACTGTACAATGGCTAGCAGGATGGTTGGCAGAGAAGATAGCAGTGGGTGTTTAATCCCTCCAAATTTACCTCAGTGTTTCCTCCGATGTTAAAATGGATAGAGGTACATGCAGACTTGGTCTTGCTAACCTATGTGGTCAGGATCATAGCTAGTGTTTATCCCCTCCACCTTTTCCTTCATGTTGGCAGGAGGAGAATGTACAAAGTGGTGAGTTGACCATTTCCCTATCCCCATGAGTGAGTGACACATAGTCATATGTCATCATTGCCCAATATTATTCACAAGTAATTTAAAAATACATGTATAAGAGCATAAATTTAATGGAGCTACCGAAGAAGTGGATTGATAGGTCTTTGCTTCCTGGAATAGGCGTGATGTAAAAAAAACCCCACTTTGGCTCTTTGATGTGTGTATGTGTGAGTGGTGTGTTAAATGAAAAACTGGAATTCGAATATTGACCTCAGACACATACCTTTCTATTACTGTTCCATCTAATAAATAAAGCCATTGATTGCAGAAGAAACTGGTGTAGTAGGCAGAGAATCTCATAAACACAAACACACACACGCACGCACGCACACACACACACACACACACACACACACACACACTGCGTATTGCATCAATCCTCGGTTGTTGTTTCAGTGAATCACTGCTGGACAGAGAAGGTAAAAGACAGCAGGATTGTGAAAGAATGGAAGTAGTTATAGAGTAAGATGTGATAGAAAGTAACTGGATAAGATAAAAAGATGGAAAGAGGGGAAAGATGGGAGTAAAGAGCAAACTATCCCTCAGCTGAAACTAACTGGCAATAGCAAACACACTTTGTAAGGAGCAAACACCAGGATTATGTTTTTACCAAGACAACAGGGAAACATTTCTATGGCATGTCTTTCTAGACAGCCACATCCAAATGTCTATCCTTAAAATATTTGCAAAATCTGCTCAGTGTCAGTGTACTTTGTTGTTTTCACCTACAATATTTGTTCTCACAGAAAAAAGCATGATCAATGGTTTTATGTTTAGAGCGCTTCAAACAAAACTTGTTTCAAAAAAAGTTGTCGGATCATCAAGCGGCATCTCAGTGTCTAGGGGGACAATTTTTCTTATCTTTCCAAAAACAGATAATCTGACAGGTACACGCAGGATTGGTCAGGTGTATAGAAGGTGACAGATTAGGTAGGGTTTTAACTTATCTCTGAAGCTCTCTTTTGTAATAGATCTTCTTTCCTCATGTTTTATGTTAAGGTTTTGGTTAATATCAGGTTATGTTTAAGCACATAAAACACTTGGTTGATGGGTTCCACCCTGGTAACAATGCATTTTAAAGTGCAGTTCAGAAGTTTACCTGTATGTAGAGTTTCCAAACAACAGCAATGATATGCAGATAATAAAAGCTAGAAGAGAGGATTTAAGATAAACAACAAATATTTATCCTAAATCACTTTTTCTTATCTCAGGCCCAGATTAATTTCAGACCACTTGGTTGAAGAGATTATCTTTCAAAAAATCCCATATCTTAAATTTAATCAATTTAAAAATTAACTGAAGATTCTCTTATTAAGTTGATTTGTATTGGAAGAAAGCTCCATTATCACCCATTTCACAGAACTGTTTATTCCCAAAAATTAGTTATTGAAGCTCCAGAGTGGAAATAAAAGGCTCGGTGAGATTTGCTTTGAAAGCTTCAAGGGGTTTAAAGCTATTGTTTGTGTATCGCTGCCTCTGCCTCTCAGAGGAATCAAAAAGTTTGTGTTATTGTTGTTGCTGGCTTTGGAGAAATCTGGAATATATGTGAGAGACCGCCCTGCCACCACCCTCACCCCCCGATCCAAGCTTCAAACTAACGATGAGGTCTGCTGCCTTGTTTCTTTCCTCTCCCCCCGCTTCCCCTCTGCTCCATATCAAAGTGATAAAAGTTTGCGCTGCTTGCTCCGACAGCGGTCTGCAAGATTTTTCATCGCTCCTTCACTCATGTTCAGGTATGAGATATTATTTGAGTATTCTCAGAGGTGCTGTGCAATGATGTTGCCTCTCTTTCTTTACCTTTTATTTTTCTCTCTTTCCTCCTGTCTTAAGTCTGCTCTTTCTCTGCTTCTCTTCCCTGCACTTGACTTCCAGCTGATGCTGTTATGTATGCTGTAGGGAGTCTGCTGCGTGTCGTTGTGCCTCTGCCTCTTCTTTGCAAATATTTTGGCCTTTGAGCTGAGAGCTAGAAACCCAGGGGTGAGCAGGAAAGAAAGAGGGGGAGATCAGGATGGTGGGTTTGAGGACACAGAGAACAGAATAAAAAAAGAGGACAGGAGGAACAAAAATATATCTAGAAGACAGAAACATGGCAATCAGCATTCTTTTATAATGTTTCGTGATGTGATACACCATGTTAGGCTGCAGCAGCAGTGATTGATGTCGTGGATGTAGAGAGTACACTGTAGCTCAGTGTATTCTGTTAGTATGGCTTGTGGCAGCAGAGGTCTGGGACTTTGTACTGCGAGGCAGTTTGTTTTTGTATTTGTTCTGATCAGAAAAGTGAGGTCAATTATAATGTTGAGTTTCAGCTTGTACTCATTTCTGGATTGTAATGATGTAGCATATATACCGTCATATATCCGTTTTAATTTTCTTTACATTGTGAAGTTGTGCACCCTAGGTTTAGATCTGTTTGAAAAGCAGTCGAATATAAGTTCTTTAAGGAAATAGCTTGTTTCCGAACTAAGTCTACAGTTTGCCAGCAGCTCTGTGAGGCTGTACTGGGCTGAAACCCTAGCTTTCAACTTGCAGACAGCACTCTACATATATTAACTTTTGGAACTTTGTCAATGTTTAACATAGATAGCAAAAAAAAAAACATATGTCCCTTTTAAAGAACAATCTTTGCTAAGAAATCAGTGAACACCTCCTTGTTATGATTTAGTTAGTAATTACCAAAGGAAAGAAAATGTTACACTTATTTTTATGCAGTAACAGCACCCCCTGTGTTTTCAAGGGGGCATGGATTTTTGTTTGGGGCTGTAAATTGATTATTAATTAGTGTCATCCATGTGTGGCTAGTTCATAATATTACTTAAATTTAAAGGCCACACAAGCAGTTAATACATTTGGGGGCTTGCATGGTAAACTATTACATTTTTATTGTCATAATTCCATTTTCATGTACCTGTGTTGTATTGAAGATATGGCATTTAAGGCTAAAAAGCTCCCATAGTCAAACATCTTTCAATTAAACACCATTATCATCCAAAGATGTCGAAAAAGAAGAATACTTGAAGAAGAAGAGGAAGAGTACAAAGGACCACACTCATGTTTCACATCTCTGGTCTGGGTATAAGGGTATGACCCATGGCAACATACCATGAGGTCAAATAAGAGTGAATAGTGTGTGGGGGGATAGAGGGGGCGTGACACAGTCTGAATGTCTCTTTCTTTACCCCATTTCTATGCTATAAAGAGATTCAAGGCAATGGGAGATGACCTTCTCCAGTCAATCCAACCTGTCAGCAGTCTATCTAATGGGCTGTCCGCAGGCATCAAAGAGCTCCAGATCAAGAACCATGAAAAATACATTTAAAAAGTTAATTTATGCAGCCAACCGCCATTGGTTACAAGGGGCTTCAAAGCCAGCGCTTTTGGAAGTTTTCCTCAGTGATGTCATTTGCCGTTGGGCTTGAAAAACATCTTGGACTTTGCAGGCTATTGAAAATGGAACTTATGACATGTTTTTTTTTACATAAGTCAATGAGTTGCAGTCTTAATAGTGCAAAACATGTTTTTGTCTATGAATATGAGTAAATGTATCACATTTTCTCTAAGACAGAGAGGAAAAAATGTAAAACATAGTGTCATAAATACAGGCAGTGTACCTTATGAAACACCTGATCATACAGTCCCACGAACAACCGCAGACACTTCTCTATCTTTGTAATTGTATTTCTCATCATCCTACAATTTTCAGACACTTACCTTTTCGGCATCTGATGCTGCTTGTCAAATCACAACTTCAAATGTTCAAGTGCACCTCATTATTCTCTATTTCCAGTGGGTGATACACAGTAAGTCTAACTATGAATACCCACTTGGAAAAATGAAATTAAACATTAACAGACAACGTTTCAAAGTTTTGGCACACTTGTCAAAACTTCAGTTGTTATTTTATCTCCATACATAAGGGATCAAACCTGGGAATGTCTAATTATGGGAGTGTCTCCCTAACCACCAGGCTAATCTGATGCCTGATGCATTAAACATGGCCAGCAGCACTAGAAATGAATATTGCCAAGCACCTGAAGGAAAGTTTGAGCACTTGATTTTTTTGAAAGAGTTTTGACTATTTTCATTTCTGCAAGTGTGTTTGTGTGCATGTGTGTGTGAGCATGTCTGGGCCATTAAAGGTTATATTTACCATTTGTCTGGGTTGGGGGAGTCAGAGGGCAACCAGGGAAAACAGTGTGGCACACTAGAATTCTGATGATGATTCTGGACGATAGAAGACACACACACATAGAAAAACACAGACACAACAAAAAAGGTGTTTATCTGGGATTTAATGAAATGTCAGGGCAGCTGCCTCCATGCTGTGAATGCAGAGTTCAAGAGGCTCAGAAAGAATGGGAGTGATTGGGATTGAATGGTAGATGAAAGTGGATCAATAGGAACGAATGTGTGTTGGATAAGAATCAAGCGGGATGAATCGAGATGCACGAGGATGCTTCTAATGTTACTAACAGTCAGTTGTCTACAAAAGAACCAACAAGAGGATATCAATCATCATCAGTTTTATTAGAGGATATTGTTAAAGGAGAATTATATCACTACACAAACAACCGTCTGTCTCTACACCTGCTTGTATCTACAAACAGTAATGTTTTGGATTTGTGAGCCAAAAACTGAATTTATAAATCTATCAATTTAAAAATACATCAGCACCTGAGGACATAATTACTGATTCACTACTATTAATTAAAAACTCCATCACCACCTGCACATTGTATTGAGAGTTTTCTCAGGCTTCTCTTTAAAGCTGCACTTAGTAAGTATTTTTTTAAAGTTGCAATGACTACAAATAACTGCGTAATCTGAAAGGGGTTATCATAGTGACGAACAAAGAGAGAATGTAGTTCATGTAGTTCTTCAGTTCCCCTCAGCTGTATGGAGCTTTTTAGTGTCTTTCAACTCATTGTGTTCGTTCAATACTCCACAAGGCAAATTTGTGATTTGCAATATTGGACTATGTCAATAAAAATTGACTTGACTTACTGTTTTAGTTCACTCTTACCTTGTTTCCAACCACTGCAGTTTGTTTTGTTTTTTTGTTGTTTTTTGTGTGCTAAAAACAGCTCTAAGTAAAAAATTAGAGCGCCCCCATGTGTTACACTGTGATATAAATCAGGTAACAAAGGCCTACAGTTTTGACAGTTTGGTCATTTGTACTCACCTCAAACAAATCCACACTGGACAGACAGGTGCTGAAATACCATAAACCAAAGGTAACATTCAGTAGGAATCAGTGCTAGTTTTAGCAACTTTGCTAATTAGAATTCACTGTCCAAGTAGTCGATGGTTAGTCTAGCTTGCTAGCCCTCGCTTGCTGAGTTGGATGCAACATTTTACAGCCAATGGACAAAGTAAGCAACTTGCTGGAGCATTTTATAGAGTCAGATACTTTTCCTAGGTGTTGATCGAAACTATGTTGTAATTTAGGGAGAACACATCTCAATCAATAGTCAAAGGGACATTTTGAAAATTGGGGGCATGGCTTCAGAATGTATTGATCTGTTCAAAGGTCATACATTCACTAACTTAGCAAACTAACTGACGAAATGAACGAAACATACAATACTTTGATCCAAAGAACAGAATGTCTTCTGTGGTGGACTTCACCTCTGCACTTACACCATGACTCAGATAACTGAAGCCTGAAACCCACAGTAATCCTGCTCACTAGACTGTAGTAGCCAGCTGACTTCATGACACATCTCTAATTGGTACATTTAATATGATTAATCACTACCTATTCCGATTTGCATACATAATGGCTTTGGGGTCAACCACTTGTGGGTGTGCATGCTGTCCAAAATATCCAGAGATCCAGAGAAACACACTGTGTGTTAATCATCGTCAGTCTACTCCGGTCAGCTAACAGAAAGCCACTCTTGAGTCTGGCGATGATAAATGTGTCAGCCAAATGTCAGCTGAAGGAGAAGACACTCGCACAAAACAGACTGACCACAAGCATGAAATCAACGAATGTTCACTGCAGCAATTGTCCACATCTGACAAGTAATTAGCACTGTGTCCAGTTCCTTCGAGAAAAACTGAGACTCAATTTTTCAAAATCGTCATAAATTGTGATTTCAGAACAGTCCCACCAAAAGTCTCCCTACCATTACCTTACAAACATGAATCAGAGGGTCACAAAATTTACAAAAGGTTATGTTGGAATTTCGTAATATACTTGTTTCTGGTTTCTCCAAAAAGACTCTTTGAACTGAGTATAGAAAACTGTTAAAATGCATTTCTTGTTGTGTTTTTCACCCTATGAACCTATCGGTCCTCACAGGTCAATGGTCTACCACAGTCCAACATTGAAATCAGCACTTATCATGCTCCACGAAGCTTGAAGAAACTACGAGAAGATTTGACTCGCTAGCACCAAGCACTTTTAATAAATATGAAAGAAAATTTCTATTCTTCAACTAACTAACTAATTAACTCTGGCTTATAAACTTTTTTTGTCAGGCCCAGCTTGTGCTGAGTAGAACATTTTCAGATGAGCATTTAGAAATGATTGATTGACCACGTTGCACATTTGCTTCGCAGTAATGAATCACAGCAGCACATTGCAATATTGAGAACAAACTGAGTTTTTACAAATTGGGCAAACAACTGAATACATCACAATCAGCTGAGGATGTGTGTGGAACGTAACTGTACAGCCTACCAATTGTAATACAATATGTTTTTGTTTTCCCCCAATGTAACGTTGTTTATGTACTGTTGGCAAAGTAATTTCTACAGGGGATGCCTCCCTAACTTTTCAAACTATTGTCTAAGTCCTCCTTACTTTGCTTTTTTTTAGTTTCGTTCATTTTCTAAAGTAACTCCAGATCCAAATCCAGATGGGAGAATGTTTTCTGAGTCACAGTCAGACTTAAGCTTTAAAATATTTGCTAGTGAATAGGCAACATACACCCTTCTCTATCCATTCAATCAAATGCCAGCACTGCTGAATTTCTTGGAACAATGGACTTTTAACTTTGTTCAGCATTTTGCCAGCCCAGCTCATAACCGTGCCAATACTCTGGACTTAGTCTTTACATTTAGTCTGACCATTGCCTCTCTGGATATGGAGGATTTGGGTGTCAAAGACCATAAGTGTACCAGGTTTTCCACCTTGTTTCACACTGTCCCCAATCCTAAATTACCTAGTTGTTACTCCTGCTCTATATATCCATCTACTGCCAATATTTTCTCAATTGACCACATAAACTCCTCTCAACTCAGCAGTGTTAAGGCCCAATCCCTTCAGCTAACCACAGACCAATTGATCACAAAGTTTAATTCAATCTACAGAGACATCTTGGACTCTGTTGCCCCTCTGAAAGTAAGAATCGTTAAGCCAAAACTCAGCCATGGCTGAACACTGACACCTGTGCTCTTGGACAACTAAGCAGAAAGGCAGAACGTAAGTGGGAAAAAGGCTACAGATTTCATTTGAGATAAAAAGGTTGTCCGTCAGTTGGGCTGTGTAATATGATGATGTATAATGTATGATGAGAGGAAAACGTCTATCGTTTCATATTTTGGTCTAAATCACACTCTTTACAGCAATATGTTGTTGGCATTTGGAGTTTGTTTGTCTTTTGGGCAGATTACAATGGTCAAACACCCTTCTTGGCTTTTTACTTGCAAAGCTTTTATTACAGTAACGTAATGAGTTTAGTTATCATGGACCAACTTTTTTATTAAATGAATTCAAATGTAATATATCAGGATAGGTATCGTAATTAGGAAATGAAATGACCTATATCGGGATATGATATTTTGGACATATCTGCCATCCCTAGGGGGCGCTCTATACCAAAAACCATAATACTAAAAAAGTGTACTTTGTATGAAGGCACTGTATTTACAAAGAGGAATGTCTAGTCTACTGTCATGAAACCTTTAACAATCAGTATAATTCGGTATAAAGGAAATTATTTCCATATTTGGGTCTTCTGAAATTATTATAAAATGACATTCATCACATTATGAGATAACCCATGTTATTTAAATTACTGAAGTAGCCTAAATACCCCAAATAGGCAAAAGTGAGCCATAGTAATAATGAACAACCACCACACTGCACTGAACCACGATGTCTGTACTGTGACGGCTTGGGACGAATACACATGCACCCTTGGTATCTAGACCTACTTTATTCAAATGAATGAAATAATTCATTACTCATTTTCAAAGATTATCTGCCTCCTCTACGGTCTGCTGTTTAAAACAGCTCTTAATGATGGTGTCACTCCTTTAAGTGTTAGACTTTCTTATTAAGATGCCATTATCAATTAATATATTCCAGTATCTTTTTATTGATCCCATCCTGTCAAACTGTGATAAAATACTCTTCATATTGTTCCCCGTCGTGCACACACACACCCTTACAAATACACATACATGGCATTAAGCACTGAACACATCCTCGTGCAGATCATATCTTGACAGAATTCAATTTCCCATCTGAAATTAAAACCCTTTGCAGGCCTTAATTGCTCTGAAATTGATAGCAGGAAGTGAAGTGAGAGCTGGTGTGGTGTGTGCTTTTTCCTCTCACTGATGTGGTTGTCTTATTTTGCTGTAATATGAGCTTTATGGATGTTAAGAAAAAAAAAGGAAGAGAGAGACGTACAAGACAGAGAGAGAAGTGAAGGAGCTAAAGCCTTATTAGCTTTTCTCTGAGATTACAGGCAGAGAAGATGAGCACTTGGCTCAGGCTGTAGTCAAATTAAAATCTGCCGTGGAGGAGGAGGAGAGGAAAATGGAGCAGAGCAAATAAGGCTAGAAAGGATTAGCCGAAATGATGATGTCGAAAGTCCAAAGTACAGACAGGTGTAAAGGCAGACGTCCGGCTTCTGCTCATGACTTGTCTGGGGAAGAGACAGCAGCTTTAAAGTGACCATAATGAGCACATGGACACATGTACATGTACAGTCTATTACAATTCAAAAGCCCTTCACTAAACCTTATTGAGTTCACTTTTTCTTGAGATGATGTCAAAATAAGTTCTCCCCTGCAGTAATGTTTAAAATGAAAGTCTGTAGCTTGTACAGAATTGCAGTAGAATAGAAAAAGTTAATGACAGTTTGTCCACCCCATCCCAAGGACACTTCCACTCAAGCCATTTAATTAAGTATCATAATTAAGCTCCTATTCAGTCTGAAAATGTTCATTTACTTAATTAAAACTAGGAGCGAATAAATCTGCCAGTGAGGTGAGAAAACTTTACTTGTTTCCAATACTAATCAACTCATTTAAGCTATTTGCTCGAATAAAAGGTTTTTTCCTCAACATTGACATTCTGATAGAAAACAAGTAAAAACACTAATTAAAAATATTAAAAAAGTCAGCAGAGAAATCAAGTGCCGAGTGGATGAAGCACCTGAAGAGTTTTTGTTCCCTAACAATTCTGAGTATAACTGAAGGGCCGTGGTGAAGGCTGAGCGCATGCTGGGACTACATAGCAAAGCATGGAGAAGAAAAGATCTGATACATCCAGATGCAGATAAAACGAGTGTGCAGCTGGTGACTATCAAACTAATGTAAAGGGTTAGGGGTAGATATCACAGCAATATGTTGAACTATTCCTTTAAAGCTTCTACATACCCAAACGTCTCAAACGTCACACCCACATGTGTTTTCACTTATGAAATCAGGTTGGATTTATAGACTATATAATAACCATGGATGTAGTGAGGTGTGATATGGGGATATTTTTCTTACTAAATTATTTGTAAATGTGTGTGGACACTTGTGTAACTGTATTTCAATCTGTGTGTGTAATCAGATTATTTATGTGTAAAATAATCTGTAAATGTGCACTGAGATTTGAGAATGTGAACAGGAGTCTGCAAAGGAGCATTTAGAATCTGTGTGTCTGTATGTCATCAAAAGTGCTCCATCACACACTGCTGTTATCTCATTGGTTTTGCTTTGAAAGGTCAGCTTCAACCAATGTCAAAGTTGGTTTTGTGTGCAGAATTCAGTGTCAATTTCAATCGGTGCACCACGCCAAAGATAGCACTTAAGCACCACTGCTCTCCACACAGGACAGGCATGTCCAAACTATTCCATAAAGGGCTGTATGCCTGCAGGCTTTTATTCCAACCAATCAAGAGAGCACATGATTCAACCAATCAACTGTCTGAAGACTGTTGATTATATGAGTCTAGCCTGGTGTGTCCCTGCTTGTTTGGAATGAAAACCTGCAGCCACATGAACATTTATGGAATCTATATCATTCCTGACATAGGAAAACAATGACAGAGTCAGTGCAGAGCCAATCTCACCGCCGATCATGTGTAACCTGCCAACTTTCGTCCTTCTGAGTCAAAATTGACCCGATCTGGTTTGACTGGTTTATAAAGCATAAGGTATAAATTATCACCCGATTCTTTTTAGCCAACTTCATACCACAGGTTTTTATCAAGCACAAACCGATAATGGACCCACAAAGCACACTTCAGGCAAGAACAAGTTCAAGGATTTTAATCAGAACCAGGTATGTACACGGATAATCAGTCGAACAGGCAAAGGAATCCAAATCGGCAGGCAAAACGTACGTAATTGACAAGAGCAAAGGTCGAACCATACGAGGAACGCAATACGAAAATGCTGGAACTCTCACACTAAGGCACAGAAGATCTGGCACAGAAGGGGAGGAGAGGGAAGACATTGAGGCACAGGTGCAACACATTAGGGTGGGGCAGGCAATCACACAGGTGGGAAACTTGTCAGGAAGTGTATCTGAAATGAGAATATGAAAATAATAGAACGTGGCCTCATGTGGCAGGACAGATACAACAGTTTTATGATCAATAAGCCTCATTTTAATGAAATTATGAATTAATTATGGCTAAATTTAAGAAAAGAGAAAAAAAATATGTTGAAAGATTATCATAGGCTGGTATATGTCAAACTTTAGCCATGATACTAATAAAGTAATTAGTAATTAGTGTGAAACCACTTCAGTTTTTTATAATCACACATGATGGTTAAATTCATAGACTTTGTGACATCACATAATTCCCTGCAAACACCCAACCTCAAAACTAAAGTTCTAATTAGCTGCATTCAATGACAACACCTGTGCATGTGTCTTACAAATTAGTTTTTAAAGGTGTTGTAATGTGAGTTTCTACTCCACTGTACCGATTTGCGAACATTTAGTTGTTTGCCTTTAATCTGCTCTGTAGCACAGTTGCTCAGCAGCCAACCACAGGAAACTTAATGTCAGGCCAAACCTCTAGTGAGAACCCTGCCTGTACAGTTTTAGGTTCCTCTGCTGTATATTAAGCAAAACATACCTGGATAGATCAGGTAGCCATTTTGCTTCTGTTATCACAATGAAACCATACAGATATACTCTCACAAGGTGCCTTACTGTGGTTTTGTGTCATCAGGCAGGTGTATCCCCATTACTTGTAATGGATTACCCGTTTACATGCAGCTCTGCTTGTGCCCCGTGGGTAAAGATCTCCGTTTAACAAGACAACAATGTTTAATGAGGGGTGAGGGGTTGAAAATTATCTCAATGTGCGTCACCCTCAGGCTTTGCTACCGGGCGTTTCAAACTGCAGCGGAAAGTAAGCATCACATTGTCAGCGAAGAAAAGCTTAGATCTCCAGAAAAACAGCTCCGGTTAAACATTTCATTCCCTCCTATCTGCTGTGTAATGTAATACACAGTGCTTATTTCACCTGTTATCAATATTTGCTTTCCCTGGGGTTCATGAAGCATTACAGTACCCGCTCCTAGGAAGCAGTAATAAGGTCGATATTATATTAAAGATGGGTGCGCTCATCTCTGTGGAGATGTTCAGTATACAGTCATCATATAAAATAGTGCCTCAGGCTTTTCAGTGTTTAAGGCTCCAACTTTTTCTCACCGGTTAAGCAGAAATGAATGTTGCTGATTCAGAGAGATGATGTTTGTGTGCGAAAAAGTGATTGTGTGAGGGTGATTTGGCATCTGCACATTGAGATATTGTGTATGTGTGTGCGTTGGTGTTTTTTTTGTGTGTCAGCCAATCGACTTTTCAGCTGTTTTACAATGCTGATCCCCACCTGAGTAATGAATTCCTTAATGTATGTTTAAGCCACAAGTTTCCGACAAATTATCCACAGTAGGCACAAAACTCACACAATGCCTTAACAAGGCAGCAGCTGAATGAGTATAAATCAGCTATTTCCAACGTGTGGCATTATGCTAGCTCCTTATAATCCCCCAAAATACCTACAAGACAAAATAACAACAAAACAGGACAAGCAAATGCAGAATACCATTTGAAATGATGTTACAGTTATTAAACCTTCAGCTCCCTCCCTTGAATCCCATTGATGTATAGGTTAATTACTGCACAGTCATTAAAAGTTGGTATCAAAATTACAGTGGTGTGATTTTCAGTGACTACTTCTTCAGACTTGAGATTCAGTGAGTGTGAATAAATAATAAAACACATCTCTCCATCAGCGGTAGCAAATTAGGTAAACAGAGTGTTTGCTTACAAGCAGCTTGTTCACTTGATTAAATCAGTCAACAAACTGTAACTCGCTGCATCGCACAGACGAGAGTTCATCATTTCATTAATTTCACGATGAGTGGAGAGTTCATTTAAGTTCATGTGCATAGCTGAGAATAAGGGTGAGTATATGTAAGTTTTCCTCTGTGCTCTTAATGAATGGTCCTGATTTTGTTAACTGATGATGACAGAAATGTGTCATTTATGTCATTCAGTGAATTGACCATATATAGGTGATGGTTATAAATGGTTCGATTCAATTGAAAATGTTTGTTGAGAATGTTCAGGATGAAAGGGCTTTGCTGTACACTGCTGGAATATGATTGGTTGTTACCAGTCAGCATAGCCACATAGTTATGACTGACTGATGGATGGCTATGACTGATTTTGAATCATGTATGAAACAGCTGATGTAACTCAGCTTATATAAGGGTGACTTCAGTACTGTGCCTGAAGTAAATCTGTATGTTCTTTCTTAAAGAGGAAATTACATAGGGAATAATTAACTCCTATTTATAACATCAATGAACTATTAACACTTATTAATCTTTGTTTTCATCAGGGGTTACGTCACAGGAATGGTTGTTTACCAGGAAGCCTTACAACCGCTTAAAATACTTCACTAGTACAGTAGTCACATGCCTGTGTGCATTGTTAAGTTAAAAGTTAGAGTTAATAGTTTCTGTAATTGTTCCTTCTGTCTAAACTAGTTCCCTTCCTAATGTGATTCCAGTTTGGCAGACAGGGATTAACATCCACAGTCTTTATTCTGTGCTAACATGTCAAAACCAGACCAAATCGTAGAGATGGCAGATCAAAAAACACTGTTTATTGCCATATGGATCACTTTGGAGGACATTGACTAGCACCCTACCTTGTTTTACTTGTGTATGAGGATTTAAGCTAAGCTCTAAGCTCAAATCATCACAGTTTGGTGGCCCTTAAGGATGAAACATACAAAAGTACAAATAGTAAGGAAATTAAAGGAACAATCCGACAGATACTAAAACACACAGAAAAGTGAAACAACTAAATGTTTGTGTTTGGACTTTTCTATGAATCAGGAGCTCATTTTCTTAATGTCTGCAATTTTGCTTTTGTAAATGCTTTGTCCTCGCCATTGTTAACCTACACTGATCTATTGATTACCTATCAATCAGCAGCAATAATGACCTAATTTTACTGATTACTTTCATAGTAAGGTTGTTTCTGCCTGCCTGCTGAGTATCAGACATGTTTTAACCTCATATGGTCCATAGTCTAATGTCCTATAAGCTTGGAGAGAATGAAAGATGATCATTTGGAATTAAGTAACAAAAAATGGAAATAATGATCTGAGAAACCTTCATTTCTGTCCAAAGTCACCCTTGAAAAGCTTATAAAACGTGTCACGGTGTAATTTTGTTCTTTTGAGAAAGTATTAATTCAACACAGTCCAATAAATTGTGTTCATGTAGTGCCAAATCACAACACAAGTTATCTCAAGGCACTTTCCATATAGAGCAGATCTAGACCATACTCTAAGGCAAACTAAAACGTTCTTTTTCTTAAGTGTATGGACAATTAATGATGTTTGACTAGTGCTTCATTCATTCTGAAAAACATCCATCCATGAATGACTTTTGTCTGTAGCAGGAATAGACCAGAGTGCAGGGAGGATGTGTGTTTTCTCTCTTTTCTTTCATAAAGAATAGTTCAACCTACATGACCCTTCTCCATTAGGTGGGCTAATTCAATTAATTACTGTCAACATTATTGCTTTTATATATATATTTTTATATTTTATTGAAATGCACAAAAATGAGTATCAACAGTATACATTCAGCCTCAGCTCTACATCTAGCATAACAGCGTTTTTTCTCTTAACCTTTAGGCAGTCTATGATGTGCCTGAGAAGTCTGACAGTTTCACACAGATGCTGTTGAGCGAGTGACACTGCAAATCTCCACTGCGTTATAAAAACCGAGGGTGGGAACGACAGGACGAGAGCTTATCACTGATTTTCTACATTACTGAGGCCATTTTCGTGTTTTGAAACTCATGTTTCTAAAAGCAGCAAATGAAATGGAAAGTTGAAAGCTATCTGTGCTTTATAGTTGAGAGGTCCCCAAAGACATCCCGCAGCTGTATTTCCATCACTTCTTATGAATACGTGGATTTATCTGAGATGAGAATAAATTCAACTGGATGCAAACGTGGTTGACTTTGAGACACTCCTACAAAATATAAAATGTGAAGCTGAATGCAAATAGTTTGGGAACACAGATCTAATCAAGTTTATAAATTGGTTAAAAGTGGACGTAACTTTCTTTAGCTCGCCTAAGAAAAACTTTCGATCCCCACGACTACAGGTATAATAATAGAAAAGACAGTGTAACTAATTGATTTCATTCAAAGTGCATTCATAATTAATTAACCAGATGATAATACCTCTACCGGGACAGAAAGTTGAAGTCCATTTTTTTTTGGCCTGACTGCTACCAAAAGTCTTCCTTTTGCCTTGTGGATTGTTTCAGGACACTGTGATTTGCATAGCCCACAGTCAAACCTTAATTTAAGAAGCTCAAAATGAACTATGTATGCTAATCACAACTACAGGTGCATATGAGGTGCATATTCCCTTTGAAGTTTTCGGGACCGTGCTGTCATAGTATAACGAAACACTGAACTTAAGAAATAAGCAAAGTTTTAGAACCTTTTCAACAGAGATGTCGGATGACCTCTGACCTGACTTACACTTTATCACAGCTCCATCCAAATATTTTATCTTAAGCTTTGATACTTCAGTTTTCTCTTCCATTTGTTCATGAAAATTGAATTCTAAAAACATGCACAGTTGACTGATTTATTGTTCCCCAAAAACGTTCATGAACCAGGATTGTTCTTAGAGACAGTGTTGTATTGAATGCTTTTTATTTACCTTTAAATTAGCCGTGAGTGTCAGTGGATACTGAACTCATGGAGATGTGACTGAATAGACAGCTTTTCAATTAAATTAAATTCAGTTTTATTTATATTGCGCCAATAAAAGTTGTCTCAAGGCACATTTCACATAGAACAGGTCAAGACCGTACTTAGAAACCCGACATTCCAGCTGTTAGCATTTACTGCATTTACATATGGTTGGGGATCCGTATACATACCCAGCTTGCTTGGCCTTTTTGGTTAACCCAGATTAGAATATGTTTCAAACAGCTGAGAGCTAGAGCTAGAGAGTCTTCACCCTCAGAGAGCCTCAGTCACACACATAACCTTGTGTTTTCTAAAAGCACTTCCCTTGATTTACTTCATGTCATCCACTTTTACTGAATACACAGCAAATCAATACGATTTTTTGTACGGTGCTAGAAAAAAATGAAGATTAAAAAAAAAATCAGAGTTCAATTGCTATAAATTTACAACACAATCTCACGTCAAGGTCTGACAAGTTCAGAAGCTTTTGAGCCTTTTTTTAAGCCAATATGGATCAAAATGTTAATCTATCTATCTATCTATCTATCTATCTATCTATCTATCTATCTATCTATCTATCTATCTATCTATCTATCTATCTATCTATCTATCTATCTATCTATCTATCTATCTATCTATCTATCTATCTATCTATCTATCTATCTATCTTATCTAAAGATACTGGGCATTCTCCAGCTGCAAATAAAGATCATTGAGGTTCTTTCTTTGATTTTATAAAACTCCCCCAAATATATCAAAAATAATATACTCAATAATAATGGAAAACGTAATAGAATCATTCACTTAAAGAAAAGATACCACTTCACCATTTCTGATCTCTTTAATAACATTTGAACTGTCTCTAACCACAAACATTTTTGTATCAGTATGTGAACATTTGATAAATACATTAAAGCACTGATGAAGTTCAAAACTTCAATTGCGTGCATATGAACGGTTCATAAAGGAGGCCCATTGTGATTTCCCCAAATAATACAGAAAAAATGCATCTCAACCTAAGAGTATGACCTGCCAGACACCATGTATGAGGTTAGAATACATGTTAAAAATCTATAATTCAAAGTCATCATCGATGCTCCTGCTGGCAGAGTGCAATGCTGCGATGTTGCTCTGCATGTAATGAGCCCCCGTCCTGTGTTCCCCTTTAGTTTTTGCTCTGTTTCCTTGATGTCAGTATGGTAGCATATTGTAGGACAGGGTTGGGAAAGTGGGGGCGGGTGGGTACTTTGTAGTTGGTGGGGCACGGGGGCAGGTGCTTGAACCTCTTTTGAACCCTGACTCTCTAAATTCATTTGTAGTGCAGCTCAGTGATGTGCACATGTTCTGCGGCGATCGCACTGCTACATCTGTGATGATGCCTTTGATGGCTCAGAGTGTGATTGAAGACCACCAGAGGTCCATGTTTAAGACCTGCGGGGCTCGGCCTCCGAAGGCTGCCTGTATGATCATCGCTCCTTTTCTCTCGCTCTTCCCATCTGGCCCACTTTGACATTGTCTCGTAACATCAACAGCTGGATGTTTGATCTCCTCTCTATCTCGCTCTGACACACACACACACACACACACTCTGTGACTGAATCTTACCATGTCTTCTTCCATATGCACAGTTTGCGACGTCGGGTATACACCAGAGGCCCGTTCTGTATGTGTTAAGCTTCTTAAAATACAGGAACTGATGAAAAGAATGTACAGAGGACAAACTCTGGTTGTATTCTCGGCGTAACAGACAAAGCACAAACTGTAAAATACAATTTTATCTACATGTGAGCAATGCGAGACTGCTGAGAGACGTCCTTTACCCTTGTTGTATTTCAAACTGCTTCAAAAGTTGCCTGGTGTATCGCAGCCTAATGAGTCACTGAACAGTGGTATAATGTAGCCGTCTTACAAATCTTTCCTCCCCGTGTACTGTGATCCCTCATGCAGGGGTTAGAGCTATTATTGCGTTCAATCATATTCAGCCCAAGGCTCAAGCTTTAAGACCAACTGCAGAACGCATTTAAGAAACAGCCTCAAGCCAGGGTGAAGGGTCTCAATGCCTGCTGGGAAAAATGAAAGAGAAAAATTTAAAATCTTTGATCAGAACAAAATGTTCCAAACACTATCTTGTGAGTTAATAAAATATCTTGTTGTTAAACTAAAATGGTAGCCATCTCTCCAACCTAAATCCAACAGCGCAAGATTTGCACAAAGTGAGGTCCACACAGTTACATAATTAATCTTAAATTAAGAAAATAATTTACTAAAGATAACAATGGAAGCAAACTAGGAGGTGTAAGGTTAAAAAGAACATGAACCAAGGCACACCAAACACAATAAAAAACCTAAAAAAAAGAAGGTAGAGAGAGCAAGACATCTTGGAGTCACCAAGCGTATATAGGTTCCCAACAGGTGACAGCAATCCTTAATGATGTGGGGCTAGACTATCCAGGAAATCTTGAAAGAAGGAAGCAAAGGCAGGAAAGTGGGCAGCAGAGGCAGGCCAACCAAGTACTGTTAAGGTTTAAGGCCGTCAAACACAAGACTTCCAATATACAAAGTTATTATATGCTTTTAAAGTCTGTACATTTTTTAATGCATCTTTCAATCCATTCTTATGGTATACTTTTTTTTCTCTCCTCAGGTTGGTTTTTGAGGTCAGCTGAGCATAGTTGAACATTTTCCAATCCTATACATTACAGCTTTAATAGTATGAAAAACCTTTTCATCACATTGTTGCCACCGTAGCGACTAGATTTGCCAACTTTTCTGGCAGACCGAACCAATATTCCTCAGTAGATGCTTAATCATTAATCCTGCTGACTGCGGCTCTGAATATTGGCAGTGTTCAATGAATTGGGGGATACCAGCAGCACCTTCAGTCGACCAATTAGCAGCCAGACAGAAATGCAAATGAGCTTTGAATGTACTTGAAATGACCAATCACTGATCTCTACTAGTTGTCCGCAGACCTCCTTGATCTAAATTAGTTAACAGCTTATAAAACAGGTTTAATAATACGGTTATGAAATTACAGATCTAGATGCATGCGTTGACTTCTTTTTTTAAGCATACATTATGTATGTCATTACATGATGATATTCATTTTCTCTCTCGGGAAGTCGGTTGTTTGGTTGACCGCTGTGGTCCTGACTGAGGTAGTAACCATGAAGGTTCAGACATTATTTCATCTCAGTTGTACTATTGCAATTCTCTGTTCTCACTGAGCCAGAAGACAATTTTTCATCTCCAATTAATACAAAATGCTGCTGTTCCGGTCTTGACTAACTCTAGAATAAGGGAATCTTGTTTCATAAGTCCTCGGTTCCCTCCATTGGTTGCCTGAGAGTTTTAAAATCGATTTCAAGATTGTATTGATAACGTTCAAGGCCTTACAGGGTCAAGCTCCTAGCTACATTATAGATTTGCTGGTGCCTTATGAGTATCAACACTGCCTGAGATCCTCAGAAAAGAGTCTTCTAGTTGTTCCTCCAACCCGTCTTCTTACCTAGTGGGATCGGGCTTTTCCTGTCCTGGCTCCACAGTTGTGGAAATCGCTACCTAAATCGGTTTCATCTTTGAAATCACCTCTTAGGACTAACTTTTACACAAAAGCTTTCTTATAGTTTTTTACTTAATGTATTCCTTTTTGTTGTTGTTGTTGTTTTTATTCAGACATTTGTGGTTATCAGACAATGTGTCCTAATGATTTTGGGTTCATGACAAAATTCCTGCAAAACAAAAGGCTTTCTCACGAGCCTTAACTGTAGCTTTTGTCAGCAAGTGTTGGCACGCTAACATGGTAAAATATAACCAGCTGAGCATCAGCATTGTCACTCTGGACCAGCATGACCATGCCTGAGGGAAGGTATTTGTATAACTGAAGCTCAGAGTCTGTATCTACGCATACTAAAAAAATTAATAAAAATCAATGCTCACTCCAGTGTATTAATTAGCATTTTGTGAACCAACACACTTCATAATACAACTTTGAAAAATACAAGAAAAATTAATGAAATAAATAAAAGGGCTTTAATGATTGTTACAAATGAAGATGAGTTCGGGTTCGACCTTGAGCAAACAACAAAACAACAAAACCACACAGAGAGACAAAAAAAAAACCAACCCAAAAGCAATCGCTCATGTAACTTTTATTACCTGCCCGTAAACAAGGTGGAAGTCAGAGAAAATTATGTAAGGGAGGTGTACCGAGACATGTTTATGCAGATGAGCTATCATTTGCAGGTTGTCAGTTTTTCTTCAAAGGGAAAGGGGGAAACTTCAAAGAGAATGCGTGGATCATGAATGGGTCATTTCACTAACAAGTGACAAGCAGAGAATATCAGTCTCTTACAGCAAAAAGTCCCAACAGCAAATCCTTAGCTTAATGATTTGTGCCAATAGGAGGATGAATATGGACATGCTTTTCTCTTATATTCTGGTTAGTGTTGCTTTACTGGATGTTTACAGCTATTTATTCTCCCATTGCTACTGCTATGATTGGATATAAAGTCAGTGAGGTACAATGGTAATGGAATGTTGGAATATAATTTACAAGCAACGACATAGCACAGCATTAAACACATGCTTTGTCCCAAATCTCACACTTCTGTACTTACACTTAATATTGTGAGTGCATAGGTGCGTTCATACTGAAAAGTATGGAAAAGTGTACTGCAGTATGAGTACCTGGATGATGCACTCAAAGCAGTCAAAAAGTTGAATGTGGAACTATGGACACTTCTCACCCTCAACAGTTGCCATCTCGGCTACGTAGCAGAAGGGGAGGGATCACTTTTCAAACAGGAAATGGTGACCGAGGACGTTGTAACTATTGTGAATATCGCTGCGTTATACAAATATAAATTATATGTTTTTTGCACCAAGCATCACTATACTGTTGTCACATATAAACCATTGGTCGGTTCATTGGGTTCATTCAGCAGTCTATAATGATTTGGTACTGCGAATGCTAATGCTAACTTGCTAACTAGCTAATCGTCATTTCTGGTAAGTGCGCCCATGTTTGATTTGAGACAGTAACCTGTCAAAATTTGCGCATTACACAAGTACACTGAACACAGTATGTGATTTGAGACACAGTAATACTATTAGACTGTTCATAGCTACAATTTTATAAAATGGGGACAGTCGTTACATAGTGCATGTGTGCAAGTAGACATGTTATGGTTTGAACATGCAGCAAAACCAGATTTAATATTGTTACTTGGACCAGTGCATTTTTTGCTATGTCATGCTGTGTTCTGATTCTAATTTAGAGAGCCTGATGTTTAATTTTAATGCAGGCTGTCTGGTTGCAAAAGCTCTGTTGGTGGATGTTTCTTACAAAGCAGTGATCATCAAATATATCACCATATTTATCTAATAATTGTCAACTCTCAGCAAAAAAATCACACATTCTGCACAGAGCTGGCGGAATTGTATTCTATACATACTAAGTACGTTAATCCTTCACTACTTTCCTGATTCTAATCGTTCTATGAGTTGATTATTTACAGTACAGAAAGACACTGACTACATGAACATGCACAAAATATTCCAGTTTTTGCTCTTATTCCAAATAAAACAATATTCCTACTAATTTTTTTAAATGGCTAATGAAAAAATGAATAAAGAGAAGTAAACCAGCAAGGTGAAAAACACTAGTTAGCTGCTGCCTGATATTTATAATTGACGTTGATATGACTGATATTATAAATGTATAGTTACAGGCACATCCAGTACCTAGGTTGTCAAATGATGTTTACTATACTGCTGAGTATTTCTGGTGCATCATACCAAGTCATCACTGTCAGGCAGGCTGTCAGTCAACTGCACTGTCAGGATAATAACCAATCCCCTCCATCCTATCATAGAGAAAGTGCGCTCTGTTTTCCTAACACTCTCTCTCTCTCTCTCTCTCTCATTTTACCTGCACAGGGGAACGTTGCACAACCGGCACATCATGCAGCTCTATGCCAACCTTGCAAACTGTTGACTTATTGGTTTGTTTACAATGCACAGAGCTGATGGTAAACCGGTAAGAGACTGTATATCGAAAATTGCAGTAAAATCCCCAATTTACATGTATATTCTGTCCAAAGAATGCTCCTAAAACCTGAATAAAATTGGCATATTCCACAAGTCTTTCCACATGTTTTTGGCTTTTTGGTAAGGCCTAATGTGGAATATCCAAACTGAATATGTTATGTACAGTACATGACCTGTATTCAAATTTGGAATAATAGTGGACTATAGTGTGCATGTAAATGTAGTTAATGTGAAAGAGAGAAAGAGAGTAAGCCGAAAGAGAAAAGGTTTTTGTCTAGTACAACAAAATTTTCATCAGTTTACAATATATTGATCTGTTCCTGTTTATCTGCAACAGATACAATCTCCAGGCCAGCGGCGGTGTTAGCTGTTCTCCGCCGTGTTCTGCGCAGAGTGGGCATAATGACGAGGGAAGAGCAGGGCATGATGCCAGGCAACAAATCAATACCTCAGGAAATAAGATGCAAACCCAGCAGCTGCTGTTGAGAAACAGATTTACTGTGTGTGTGTGTGTGTGTGTGTGTCTGTCTGTCTGTGTGTTTGCATATGTTAGCGCTTGAGTGGGCGAGTGAGTGTTAGAGCGTGTGTGTGTTTTTGAATATGAAGTGCAACTCAGCGGCCCCGTCGAGAAGGGTGAACTGAAATAAATTACATTTCCTAACAAGGTCAGTGTTCAAACATATCTGTGTCAGGAAGGCAAGCGAACAAAGATGATGTAATCTTCACAATCTGATGATGCATATCAATATAACTTTGCATGTTTTGATTTCATAATAAACAGGAATATATTATGCAGGTCTGTCCTGACTGAGCACCAATATATGTACATTCTATACATGGTGAGGTACTATAAACCGGTTTCTCTGCTACCAGGCTGTCAGGAGAGCATATGAATTGGCAAAAAAAGCTGAACAGTAATGATATAACTTCATACACTATTGTAAGCTATTTTTGGCGAAAAAACATCTTGAACCTGACACCGGATGTGCTGCACTTTCCCCTCATCATTCACTGTCATGTCATTCTTCTCATCTGTTTGGTAGCACTCTGGATCTATTCACATTATTGTGGAGAAACAACCTTGCAAGTGCCTGCTCCATAATTGTGTGTATCGTATGCTGCAACAGTGGATGGCCTCAGTGCGCTGAGTGCAGCTTTGATGTATTGAAAGTTAATAGTTAGTTAATTTGTTGACCACTGCTTGAACTGAAAGAACAAGCTGTGTTTCTTCATTTCCAGGACTGTACAGTAGAGTTCAGCTGTGGCTCAAGAGGTAGAGTGGCCAATTGTAGACTGGAGGAGCCTGGAATCAAACATCTGATCTTCCATATCCATGTGTCCTTGGGCAAGATATAGTTAACCCCGAATTGCTCCCAATGGGTGCACCAACAGTGTGTGAATATGACATGTTGACACGCTGAGAGAGACTTATTTTGGTTAATCAAGACTGGTGGTGAGTCTGTGTCCATTGGGAAAAGGGAGGTTCTGTTTGCTTGAGGCTTCAGAGACCAATGCACTGACTTATTGATTGTGTACACAGGGCGAAATACTTCCTGAAAGGTGCTATAAAAATAAATATATTATTGTTAGTATAATTTGAAATTGACCAATCTACTATTAGCAACATTAGCATTGTAGCTTTTAGGTTTTTACAAGCCAGTCCACCAGGTAAACAGGGGAGATATTTAGAACTGGAGTTCCAGAGCAGCAAATGACTGTGCTGAAATGCAATGCAAAACCTTTGTTTTTATGCTGTAATGTGAATACACCTTCTCTCTCTTGTGTGCCCTTGCTCTCTCTCTCTCATGCACACTGCCTCACTCTCTCTAGCTCTCTGAATGGTTTACAAATCAAAAAAAGGTTGGGAACTGATTTGAGAAGCACCTAGCCATAGTGCATTGCCTTTATGCATTGCCATCTGCTGTGTGATCATTTACAGCATGAAATAAAGTAGAATTAGAACTGAAGTAGTGGCTCACAAACATTTTAATAATTTATTTCTGTCATATTTGTATTATAATTATCAGTTAAAAAAAGCAACAGCATCTGCCTCTGGTTGCAGAGTTTTGCTGCTGTGTGCTCACATGGTGACACTATGCACCTTCCAGACAACCACATTTCCTGAAGAAGCAGCTTTCCATTGGTTGAGCTAATGTTGTCATACTTCACTGTGACTGATTCAGCTGTTAAACTAAAAGTAACACTAATAATTATTACTACATATTTATCCATACATTGCTTTTCAAGGTACTCAAAGACACTTTACAGAGAATAATAAATTATTACATTCAACAAAGCACCTTAACAAACATCTATGTGTCATGTCCAAGAAGAAACGTTAAGTTATGTTTAGTTTTGTCTGTCTCGTGACTTCCTGTTTTATTTTGAAATCTAACTCTCCTCTTGTTTCAGGTAACTTCCTCCATCCCCTTGTGTGTTTCCCACTGGTCTGATTGTCTGCCCCCCCCTGATTGTTTCCACCTGTTTCCCATTACCTTATGTGTGTACTGTAAATAGTCTGCGTTTCCCTTTGTCCTTTGCCAGTTCGTCTTGTCTTGATGTCAGAGAACCACGCCAGCCACGTTATCCCAAGTCAGGTTTTGAATTCTGTGTAAGGTTTTTTCGCCATAGTTTTGCTTAACATTATTTTGATTCTTTGCCTTTGTCCTGAATCTTTGTTGTTTTCCTCGTTAGAGTGATTTTTTTTGTTCTACAGTTTCTCCTCTCTGTGAGTGGTTATTCTTTGCTACTTTGTTATTAAAATATTGCTAATTTGTACTTTGTCTCGGAGTAGTGCATTTGGGTCCAAGTCCTAGTTCAGTTGTGATACTATGAGACTGGTGATGTAATTAGCTGATGGTATATTAATCACCACACCCTCTAATGTATATTGCACTTCGCACTGGGCCAAAATAGATGTTGTGCTGGGAGACATCCACACAGTCCATATCCCCAGGATAGACAGAATCTAGAAAGAATTTGTCTTTAATTACTTACTCATAATTCACTCAAATGTTTAGCCCTACTGGATTATCCCCACATTGATTTTGTTATCTGTGAAATCAAGCTAGTGTTCAATGGTATCTTGTTTTTCCTCTGGAGCAACAATTAGTATTCACTGAAGCTCCCATTGAGCCAAATTATGAACTATTTGTATCCTACTGGGTACGTTTCAAGCTACCAAAAACAAGCTCTTACTTACATTGTTTTTTATCTCCGCTGAGTTAACACAGTATGTTCATAGCTGTGTATATGTCCACATAATGCTGATATTCCAATGGGAGGAAGGATTTCTGTGTTAAAATGTGTCACTGAAGGGCTCTCCATCCAAATTATTTCATTACTCTTTAATTAATTCAATAAGATTAAAGTGATTGACAGCTCTCCTGGTGCAAGCTGCTGCTGTACTCACAAGCTATTGTAGAATAATACATGCTGCAACCAACACCTCTTGTGCCGTTTGGTTCATAGCTTTAGATACTGAGAATGCAGCAGACACGGTGGCAGGATTAATTGGGGGAGGTGAGGGGGCATTCAACTTTTTTGAGGCAGCCACAATAACTCGGTACTTCGATTTGCTTTATTAGCCTATAATTGTAATTAAAAAAATCAAATGAAAGCAGAGTTAAATAAGATTTAAACAAATTTCAAATTGTATGGGCGTCCTTGAGCAAACGGTCTTCCTGAAAGATAATGAGTGTAACAAGTATTATGCTCACATTTAGGTTTTAATAGGATATCTGGTTTCATTATATATTACAGCACACTAATTAGACATAATGAGCTGCACTTTGTATCAAATTAGATAAAAACTAGAAATGTTATTTATTAGACAGTAAACAAACAGTTATACCTCAATTAGACCATACACCTAAATTATGCTGTAATTGGAAACCACCCCAAAAGATACTATACTTACACTGTTAAACCAATTATACTCTTATTTAGAAAAACAAATAGGATATCTACTAGAAACCACTTTACAGGATCATAGTCTAATTAGAAAATCAAACACAATGCCACATCAGATCCAACATATCCCAGCAAACATTGTCTGGACAGTGACATTGTGTCCCTGGCCAAAATTGGTTCTGGTTGGATGCCAAAAAAACGGCAACATGAACACTTGCAACGCAAATCATAAGACTCAAGTCAAATTTCTTTTTAGCAGATGTGCGCTCATATTTGGAATACAGATATGCACGCCTAAGTGTCAGTTTATCCTTCTAATGAATATTTCGTCTAGTCCAATTTTGGTCTAAAGACTTCTGTAAGTAGACCGTCACAGTGTGTTGTCCTTTCCATATTCAAAAAGGGTCCACGTGGACCTGACTTCAAAAACAATTCAAATACGTCTCAAAATGTATTTTGTCCTAGAGGGATGTCTTATGCACACTGAATTAATGTCATTGGGTCCAGGGTTAAAAGGTTCTTTTTTTATCTATTTTAAATACTTTTTTTTTTTTTTTAAACAAGACTTGAAAAAGTAACTTTAAAATTATATATGAAATTGAAAGGGTCAAATACATTTTTAAATTCATCAAACTGTAGGCTATAACAAACTCTTGTGTTGATTGAGGCAAGATGGGTGGTCCCTCCCCTGTCACCAGAAGCCCTGGCCTTTTTCAGGCTCCTCATCCTCAGACGAAGCTTCCTCGTCAGGTGAAAATGAAGGGTCATTAATCTCTCCCCCCATCCGATTCTTCCTCACTCATGTCAGCCGTTATCTCTCCAACAACTCTCCATCTCTCTACGTGATTAATAAACCCATTTTAGGGAAAGTCATGAACTGCGAGATGTAGGGATTTTATTTTAACAGAGTTTTAAGCTTTTGAAACGCCAGGGGGGTAAAACTGACCCCTTGGTGGTTTTAGAGTTAACTGGTATAGGAGTGGAGCCTTGCGGAATCATGCATTAGGCTATGTATTAGTACCTACAAGCACATACAATCTCAATCTCAATCTCCATCTTCCACATCCAGGCTGCGAAGGATGTGTGAAGTAGTGACCAGATGTGACCTGATATGGTTTGACTTTAGTTTATGTTAGTTTTCTTCTAATGAGCAACAAATGAATCTGTAAGAAAGTGAAACTGTTAAATAAAGGCCAAATAAATGGCCTTTTGAGTTCCCAGTAATTTGTCTGACTATTATAAAGGCTATGTCCAACATAATATGGCATTCAATTCATCTAATTACAGCCTGTGTTGTCTAATTATCATAGGCCCATGTTGGTAGCATTAAACATTGTGTCTAATGACAGCATGATTTGGCAGTAAGGGCAGACTACCATCTAACTGTAGCATGTTTTGGGTCTGATTTGTATTTTATTTTGAGTTAGACTATGATCCTGTATCATGGTATACAACAGTATATTATGATCTCCCATTTGTTTTTTTAAATAAATGTAATTCAGTATAATAGTGTAGTATATTTTGGGTCTATTAAGGCATTATACATGGTTTCCAATTACAGCATAATTTAAGTGTATGACATCTTACTAGGGTATAACTGTTTGGTTACCGTCTAATAAAGAACATTATTTTAATACAGAGTACACTTTATAATGTCTTATATGTGTATTTCCTAAACACAGCTCAACTTATTAAAGAGACCAGCTTACAAGACAAAACCATTAAAATCAGTGAAACAACTCGTTAAACTTAAGACAAGCGAGACATAACACAAGCAAATTGCCAGTTATTGAAAATATTTATTAGCGTTGATAATGAGTTCTTACAAAGTGCAGTGCTGGTGTGGCTGAACTGGTGATACTCCCCTGCCTGAGTATGTTAGGTGTCTGTGTCGATGCCTGTTCAAAATACTGTAAACATCAGTAGCATTGAGTCGGTTACACAATGTTTCTGTTGTCACTCCCATAATCCGTCATGAATCTGATGTGAAGTCGATTTGAGAACAGTTCACACTGTCATGCAGCCTATAAATGAAACATACACTCTGAGGTGTGAATGTGTTGAACACAAACGTAGTGTGGAGTTAGCTGTAAACTGTGTTAAATTGTGATAGTGTATCATCTAGATTAACTGGTGACACAACATCTGTAATATTATCCAACATGTGTTATATTAAAAGGTCACTCTCTCTCACCACATCGATATTGTCACATAATTTTCACACAATTCAGCACACCCGTTAATCCATTAGCGACATGACTATTCACTCACATTTTGCGACAGAATTTGGATGCTGTTCACGCACAGGTGGAGAAAACTAATGTCATCCTAACTAATTTCTATCCTTTCAGGATCACCAGGCTGGTGGTTAAGTTACCCTTAAAACCATCACACCAGCCTCATGTAGACTGTCAAATGAATTGCGATTTCCTCACAGTGGTAGGTAGTTCACTACCATAAATTCCACAATATAAATAACCGATAACCAGTAGCACCAATGGCGAATCAGTTGATCTGTGTAGAGATCTCCTGCTCCATCTGTGTGCATCTTTCTTTATCCTTCCACAAAGCTTCACATATCTGGTGTTCTTTGGATGCAAGTATGCTTAATTAGTCCTTTGCCACTTTACACAGCATGTTTCCAGTTGGTAAATCTGTCAGTGAAAGTGGTTTCTGAAGGGGATATGGGTGAATGGAATGCAGGTTAGCAGAATGCAATGTCGACTTGAATGGAATATTCCAGACAATCCCGGGATGGACACCAAGAGTTTGTATATTAACCCCTTTTCTCTTTTAAGCAATTTCCAGTGTCTGGTTCTATATAGGCTTTTATAATTTACACTTTTATGATAAGAAGATATTCCTTTATTAGTCCCATGGGACATTTGCAAAAGGCACTGCTGGGATTCGAAGACATCTCCTTCAACTTGTTAATTGTGGCAGTATTGCCCTTTTTGCAGATGACTCCTTTATGTTCTTATAGTTTCATCAACAGGGTTATTCCACTGCTAAGAAGAACAATGCACCTTTTTCCTCGTCTTTTTGACTATCGCGGGCTCCTTATGTACTCCATGCACCCACACACTGCAAGCTTATTTAAGTCTGGCTAGAATTAAAACTGTCTAGACACGTCTGAAATGTGTTAGTGGAACATCACTTGAACCCCAAGTGAAAGTTGCCGTTAATTCCAACAGGGCAATTTCAAATTGGCACAGCTGGGTTTTTTTAGCTACATTAATGTAATATCCCTCTGATGACGGTTGTAAAAACAAAGTAAACAGTAAATATTGCAACGGTAAGCAAGACAGTTCGCAGGAGTTGTTCTCATTTTCTATTCAAGTTGTGCCTTCGTGTGATGCACCATGCTGCATGAACATTATTTAATGATACAACTACTGAAGACTTTGTTCTTTTATAATACAAAGAGAGTTGTGTGGTTTGTAGTTGTGGACAATTGTTCATGCATCTCAGCACTCAGGAGTTCTTGCTTTTGTGATAACTGTATGCCTGGGTAATAATTTGTTCAGGCATCTGCAGCATTACAGTTTTCAAAGACAGCAATCCAACTTCAATTTGAGTTACAAGGTTCCAATTAGACCTGTGTGGAGTTTTTATATAACTTTGTATTATCCAACCTTAGTACACTCACAACATTTTAGTACTTTTCCACTTTCAACAAAGTGTTTGATGGGTACTATTAACAGCCTTGAGTCCACCAGTGTGGCGTAATGGGAACTGACATTTTCTTTCGTTTTTTTCTTTTCCTTTTCTTTCAGCAATGCCAAGTATTTCCTATTTCAATAAAATGCAAGTTTTCACCTGGTCTGTGGATATTGCACAATTACACATTTTTTAAATATATGATGCAAAATACAGTAAATATTCATAACCTAGCTCCTGTGTGTCCGGCAATATAGTTCTGTAACATAACAATAATTCATAATGCTGGCAGTGTTCTTCTGGTAAGTTCGGATGGTCTTTTGGCAAATTATTGAACTTAACACCTCTATATGGTGCCCATTCAAGAGTGAGTGGTACTGATTATATTTGAGGTTCATCTATGATTTAATATAGCCACAATGTTCAGCCATAGCATGGACCTGATCACATGATTGCTATGAAAAGGTTCCTCCACTCCCTTTTCACTAGGCCCTACTCCACAATATTATCAGTGTGCTGTGTGTTATATCATCATTAGTTTTAGATACATGTTTCCATTAATTTGCCAGGTTTTTAAAAACAGTTGAATACATTGGTTTCTCTGTGTTGTTTGTATTTGTTTACAGCTTAATGATCTGTAAGAAGGGTCAGTCCACCCTCTGTGTTTCTAGTTGTTCCACCTGGGTTGTTGAGGGAGATCAGCTGCTCAATCAGCTAGAGTGGGGTCATAGAGTCATTAGGTCCTTTTAGCAGGAGGGACTGGGTATTAATAGGATATGGAAAGATAGGTAATACTGTTCTGTAGTAAATGACATTTGGTTAAACTTTGTGCACTGATGAATAATGTATGTGCTTAAAGTAGACAATGACCGTCAGCAGTAACAGGAAAAACAAAAACAGTGTTCATAATTCAGTCAGGAACCCAGAGTGGGCCAAAGGCAAGATATGATTTCCAGAATGACTTTTGAGCCTTGTTGGACCCTGAACCAAAAAGGTGGAGGCAAGCTTTGCCAGCAGCAGCATGAGTGACAGCATTGGTGTAGACAAGTGATGTCCTGGGGCTCTGCCTTGAGGGAGTCATATTTAAATGGACGCCTTGTTGTAAGAAAAGCTGTGATTGGTGTGTGACTGATAAGGAATGCTGATTCAATCAGCGGCTGTTAACTAATTACAGCTGGGGCATGTGAGTTGCGTGTCCTGCATGAACTAATGCATTTATGTGGTGTTCAGTATGGTTCGAAAGCCTAGTATCTGTGTGGCTCACCCCCATACTTACCTGAGCAGGTGGTATATTTCAGTTAGGTGAAGAAGAGAAGGTAAAGTGCCATTCAGTGGTCAGTAGGAAGAGAGGGTTGCAGCTTGCTGTGTGGCTGTAGATTTTGTTTGTTTGGTGCTATGGTTTAAGTTATTTTTGTTGAATTTATCAGGGATCGTTAATATTTTTTTTAATAAATATCACTTTTTGTTCACATACTCCGGCCTGGTGACCTACTTTTTTGCAACATCATAACACTAGAATCACCCACTGTATACCTATAACTGCCAACAGGTCAAATTTACCCATACATCTGGCTACCACATTTCTAAAACTAAAAAATATACTCTGTCACAATATTATGGCATTGTCTTCACAGAGGAAAGTCATGAAATGAGTTTGTTAATCATTAGCTGTGTTTTTGTTGTGCTGTTTTATAATCTAAGTATCTTTAAGAACACTAATCACTTTGCATGTATAATTCAGTCTAAAATGGGTATTAGAAGGACTTTTTGCATATTTTGGTGGTGTGATATTATTATAAAATGACATTCATCACATAATGAGATAACCCATGTTATTTAAATGACCAAAGTAGCCTAAATACCCTAAATAGACAGTAATGATCCACAATAACCATAAGCAACCACTGCACTTATGGGTGATTTAATGTTGCAACAAAATCAGCATGTCAAAGCCAAGCGCACAATTTCACTTTAATCAATTAATAATTTAGGCATTTCAGCAATGGGTGAAGAGAACATCACCAAGACAATTGAACTAACCATTAAAAATGTATTTATTATTTCTCTTTTAATGTTCCAGTCATGAAAACAGAGTAAGGCCATGGGCAAATTATGCTAAATGGCAACATGGTAACATGGCAAAACAAAAATGTATGAATAGTCAATGAAGCAAAAGGTTTTTCACACAATGGACATTTTTGAGGAGGCTAAATCATCTTCATTTGAACACATGATTATGATATGGATACATTTGACTGGCTGTAATATGTATAAACACTTGTGTTTTTAACCTGGCTTCATCTTTAGTATTTTTAACAATAGTGGCTGCTTCACAACATTATTCAAGTAAAAGTCAAAAACTGAACAACATGAATATTTTATTTATACATAGTAAAGTACAGTCGCCAGTTCCGGTACCCAAACACCATGTTCTACCCTTTTATATGAGGTGGTGGCACAACAACTACATTCCTACATAAAACATGAGGCAGGTGGTGCTCTGTGTAACCGGGGCTTGACCTACTGTTACTGTGGATTGAATTTGATCTGGGGAGGAAAAAAACCCCACAGAATAGATTGGGTCTCAGTGAACAGTAGATGAATGTGACAGTGATGTTCTGCGGCTCTCTGCCTTGATTACTGCTCATATGAACACAGAATTCTCTGGCCTGCCCCGCATCTGTCCCCTCACACTGTGCTACGCTGGGTACAGTCCAGGGTTGGACGTGACTCTTTGGTATCTGGCAGCTGCCTGTCGCTCAGGGCAGATTCTCTACATGCAGATGGACTCCACCCTACAACCAAATCATGGACTGAATAAAGCTCCATGATCAATTAATCATAAAAACCACACTATGCCTGGTGCCCAGCAATTGAGAAACTGATTTATTTTGCTATGGTTGTGTTTTTTTTTATAGTGAAAATATAAGTTATGGAATATTTACATATTAATTTGATGACTGCAGTTTCTGTGTGTCTTTTCTTTGCACTGTGGTATATGGGCCATGCTGTACTCTGTGCTCTGCTTTAAAACATAAAGCAATTTGTCTTCCTTTCCACCTTCCACTTTTTTTAATGTCCAAAACCTTTTTTGAGCTTTACTTGAAAATGATTTTCTCAAAAAGCTTCACATGAAGCAAGACATCTTTATCTAGCGGGCTAGTAAGTGCACACATACAGTATGCAGGCAAACAAAAAGACATGGAAAGAATTAATAATTGAACAAGTGCAGGGAAATTCAAACATCCGTGCTGGTGCCCAGTGTGAGCCTTTATTGACAGGCAATGCCTTCGTTTAACACACTTTTACTGGATATGGAGACTTTGGGGCATCAGAGCAAGCTGTCAGTCAGACTGCAAATGGCTAACGAGGACGTTCACATGCCACGTTTATGTGAAAATAAAAGCAAGTATCACTTCCCCACGATCAAGTTAAACCAGCAGAGGCCATTAGCATTAGTCCACTATCTTGCTCTTTTTTTTTTTAGAGTTGTATGTTTGCATGACCACTGTAATGGTAGCTTGGTGGTGGTCCCTGACCTCAGGGTGGTGCCCCGTTATTATTTATTCATATTAATAATTCTATTGATTCTTATTAAGTGTTGCTATTAACCAAATTTGCTCCTACCGAGTCCCAAAACTGCTTGAAGCTGTGTTTAGGAACATTAGTGTGTTGAACTAAATGTTAGCATGCTAACATGCTCAAAAAATAATTCTAACATACTGTTGTTAAGCATGTGGTAACATTGTCACCACTTTAGTATAATGTGCTGGCATGCTAACATTTGCTACCACCACTTTGTTCAGCTCAGTTCTTGTAAAAGTCAATAGTTGTGAAGGTAGTTGGTCAAAAAAAAAAAAAAGCACTGGGCAAACTGAAGTTGGAACCCAATTATGGCGGTGGAGGAAAAGTTCACCAAAGTCATTAAGATTCGTCCTCTGGAGATCTTGAATGTGTGTACCAAATGTTATGGTAATCCACAGTTTTTAAGACATTTCAGTCATGAGCTAAAGTGGCTGACTGGCTTCACAGAGCTGCTACTCTGGCTAATAAATCAACATGATGTAGAAGTAATTAAAAGAAAATCTGAGAAAAGGGAGTGCTGTACATCCACCATTTTCTCATATTTCTACATGTTCACATACTACATACTTCAGGCATTTAGTCAACACTATTAACTGAAGTAATTTTTGAAAAAACGAAACAGTAGCAACCAAATAAAAGAAGTCAAGGAATTAGTGCCTTGTGGTGATATCAGATTGAAGAGTTAAGTAAAGGAATAGAGCAAAAGCTTTGGAGTGCAATTAAAGGGATGCTTTTATGTGTCTTGACTGTTTCTGTGAATGTATTCTGAGTCCTATATTGTTACATACTTTGCCTCAAACCACCAACTCCTATTAGGGACAATTACTTTTTTCTAAATCTATAACAGATCGCATCTTTCATGCTGTGGTAAAGGTCTGAAGACTGAAAGACTGCTGGTACAGAAATAAAACCGTCTGACTTTCTGCCTCCCACACACTTGTTTTAAGGATTGTTAAGCCTGTGGCTGTGCCACATTATCTTTTTTCAGCTATTTGGGATATTTTCTCTGCACTCATTAGGCCCCCACTGTGATTTCTTTCAATGCTGGATCTAGCAGTGGGTGGGAACTTGGGAATACCTCTTAAACAGGTACATCCATACAAACAAGAGCAAATGTGAGCCAGGGCTCCCAGCACTTGTTTATTCCTAATATGAGAGGAAACAACTTGTAGTTAGAGATAAACCACACTTCCAAGACATGTTCATTAATAGATCCGCAAAGAACTGGAATTCGGCATGTTCTCCTGTGTATGTGTGTGTGTGTGTGTGTGTTCGTGTATGTGTTAGTGTGTGTGTATGCTTCAGTTGCTTTTCATTGATATTCTTGTTCAAACGTATCCTTTGAAAAGGTGTTAATGCAGTTGTGTGTATACGAATGCGTTGCATGAGTCCATCTGCAATAACTGGTGTGCGTTTTTGTTTGTGTATATACTGTATAGTGATGCTTGTGTGTGTATGTGTGCGTCTATGTTCTGACATACACAAATGACTATGTGTGGCACAGAGCGATATTTCACCCTTACCATGGGTTACAATTTAGCACCTAACGGTGCCAATAACACAAATACACACACACACACGCACACACACACACACACACATATGTACACACACACACACTCACAATATACCAAATGAAAAATGACCCCCCATTCCAGCTGTCAAACATTCCGAGGTGTTGAATCGATGGAGGAGAGGCAGAATGGAGGCTTGTTTCTGTAGATAATTCGATTTGGGAGCGGCTATTTTTAGCAACATCAGGAAGGTGGAAGGAGAGAGAGAGAAAGAGAGGCTCAGATGACTGCAGTGCGTTGGCAGACAGGACTACGCAGACATGCACACATCAGTGGCACACACAGGCTGATGGGAAAATGCAACCAGGAACAGGCCTGCAACAGGTACAGCCATACAGCATGAATAGCTCTTACTAAAATTCTTTCAACAGGTGAATAAGACAGTGAGAAAGTCCATTTCAACCCCATTTCAGACACTACAACTCAGAAATCAGTCAGAGAGAGTAGTTTACTAGCAAGAAATAATCCAAGCCAGAGTTTAACAGAGTGAAGCAATAATCCTATTTCCAGTAAGGAAGTTCTGGGTAAAATTTAGGAGGCAGGAACTTTACAGGAACGTCCTCTCAGCCGTTGTGTCTCCATTGCAGAGTAAGACCTTGATAGGACCCACCAGACTCTGGAGGTGACATAATCATTCTGCAACAGTTTATATGCGCTTATTTCAGCGCTTGCTGTTGATGTCTCATGCCACTTTGAGTATACCCAATCAGCACCAAATCAACTGCAAGTTTTTTGGGGCCACACCACCCTGAGGCAGGGGTTCGTTTCCCCCCTGTAAAAGGTCTTGGCCCTGAAAAAATTCCCCCGAAGGTCCTGCAGTGGAAACAGCTGTATGACCGCAAGGGTGAGAGGACAATATTATGACGACTGCAGAGAAGGACCTGGCTTTTAACAGGGGGTTGATGAACAGCAGGTGTACAGCTGAGTAGTGCAGGAAAGCTCCACCTCCGCCCAGCTTCAGGCAAAAAAACAGGAAGAGACAGAAACAACCACAAGAGGGAAGGGAAAAAACACTAGGACCCTGGCATTACAAAAGTTTCTATTTGGTAACAAATAGATTGTACGAATTGGATTTTGGACTTGGTGCTAGATTAGAAGTCAGGAGATCAAATTTATGACAAAATATACTCTGGGGAACATAAATGTGTGAACCTAATTACACAGCAATCTATCAAATACTTGTTGAAATGTTTCAAAAACAAGCCAAAAGTCAGAATATTACCAAAGTGAGTAGGATTCATTCTCTGAGGGAAAAAATTAGGGTCATATGTCAGTATAAAAGCATTCAACTCTGTATTTACTAAGTACCGTTATTGTTGTAAATGTAAAAGTTATTATCCTGCACAGAACACATGGAAGGAAGGAAGGATGTCAGGTGTGGTTAGTTGGGTGTACAGTTCCGGACTCCAGAAAACAGTTTTACATCCCATCCTACGCCCTAACACGGGTTACCTCAACCAAAGAACAGTTAATCGTGCTTTAGTAGAAAACAAAAGAAATACATTGACAAGAAACCTTTTTTAGATATGCTCAGTTTTGTTTTCTTCAAAAAGCAGTTGTGAATGCAAACTAGTTGTATATGAACCAATCTTCTAGAAGACAAGGATCCGAGACTGACAAAGAATGAATTTTGAAGGAGACTTTGCTCCACAGACATATAGTACAACTGAGAATCTGCATAGATTCAAGCTGACCTTTCATTTGTCACAATAGATGAACCGTCAATCACTTGAAATGAATTTGGACAGCATTTCATATCCCTTGTATGTGTTGAAATTGGTTTTCAGTTTCACTAACTGACACATTTATATGTACAGTCTTTAAAGTTGGTATTAAACATCTAATCTCTGCTGCTTTCACTTTATATCCTCACAAAGACACATAATATTCCATTACATGTACAGTCCTGCATTCAAACATTCATTGGAACATGTATCGAAGGTCAAATGAGTATAGATTACACAGCCAAACATTGTTAAATCTGTCGGCAAAACTATGCACCACGGGATCTTTATAATGTTATAAATCTCGTCTTGACAACACAATATGACATTATGTCAGCCAAACAACATGACAGCATGAAACTGGTATAGTTACTGAACATACTTTAATCATCAAAAGGATTTCTCTGACAACACAGTCACCACTCATGACAAATGACATTTGATTAGTGCCGCTGTTGGTTAAAAATTACATTTTGAAGTTTGGTATTTAGGTCATGCTGGAGAGGCTGCCTGGTTCAAACCTTCCTGCCACAAAGATGAATACAGACATAATGCAACAGATGCAGAGCAGAAGATTATAGGAAACCATTAGTAGTAGTTCATAATTAATTCATCATCCAATACTAATACATTTTAGCCATCTGGACTTTTCGCAGGTATGTATCAAAAACTTAACTCAAGTAAATAATAGAATTATCAGGAATAATGCAATTGCAAGTATCAAATATTCTTATTTATGAAGCAACACCTCCTAGTTAGTTCAGGCAGACCAACTCGAGTTGCCACTCCACTCACATGCCATACTCCCCTCACTGTAACACATGTTCAACATATCTTTATAATGCTGCCACACTGCTCACAAAAGCTGTCCTTGATTGCGGCTCTGGTTGCTGCTGTAGCCTATACATCGTTTCAAAACCTACACCTACACCCCAGCATCCACCTGTTGGATAGATAGATTTGCAACTATAATTTATGTTGACTTACTTTATGAATAAGTTATAAATATATTTATCAATGTGAAATGTACCATATTTCCATTTGAAACTTGGTAAAACACAGCTATAAAGTAGCATGAAATGGAATATTTCAATACAAGATCGTCTTGGACAGCGCTATAGTAAATGCACTTTGTATTTAGACCACTGTCTGACTGGCATATGAAACAGATTTTAATAATCTCTTATAGTTCTAATTCTAATTCTATTTTGAATGTGGGCAAATGATCACGCGACCACTTCCAGACACAGTCTGGATGATAGGATCTCCGGAGCATCTCGGGTGCATTAACAAGCGTATTTGATGTGTTTGCTCTCCGTCTGAACACACTCATATCACCCAGGACACTTGTCAATGCCAGATGCCAGCATGTAGACAGAGGGTCTATCCCTTTCTTTCTCGTTCACAGTAGATCTGGGACAGAGAGACTCAGAGAGATACTTCTTCTAAGGGCTGTAAGCCATGTGGTGAAACACTGGCACAGGCAGATGTCTCAGATGTTGTACCCGGTTTAACAACCGCCGTCGTGCAAATGAGGTCAGCACAATCCCAGCACATTCTGTGACTTCAACATGAGGTAAAGGAAAAGAAAATAGAGAAGAATTTAATTTGCAGTTTTGAGTAATTTGACAGCATTTCGGTATTTCCTTCAAGGTTGTTTCATGGCCTATATAATATTAAACTGATTTGGAATTGGCTCTGAATCATTGGCTGAGGTTGTAAATATGGGCCGTGATTAATTAGGGCTAAAAATTAAGCTTATCTTATTTATAGACAGCTAAGCCAATAAGTTTCCTGAAGGCTTGCTCAGCTGTAATGAGGGATGGGCAGCATATTTACTGAAAAATCTATGTTTGGACATGTTGTCCCACTTATACTTAAATGAGCTCTGGCTATCCTTCCAGTTTTAGAAAGAACTTTAAGGTTTTTTTCCCTCTTTCTTCTTTCTTTAAAATTAGACCATTAAAGGAAAAGTGGTAATGAGAAAAAATGGAACCATACATCCCCCGGAGGTTTTCTATTGCAGCTGAATACTGATATTGTAGAAATTCAGAGGCAGTTAAAGTCACTGAGTCTGTTCTTTGGTTGCATTGTCCTGTTTTCATATTATTTCTAATGGGCAGCTTTCACAATGCACAGTAGTTATTAGGCAATAAATGCTGGTTGGCTTAACATTACAGGCCTCTAAAAACGCCTTTACAATTGATTAGTGGATGTGAATCAGCTATTTTGATGTGTTCAATAGCATTAGTGCCCACAAATGTTTAGCTGTGTCTTTATGTCTCTTTTAACCTCTCTCACACACACTCTGTCATCTTGTCAATTACCAGGCATGTATGTATGAATGTGGTTTTACTTCAATACCAAGATTGATACTTTGACCATAGTACAATCATGTAAGGTAAAGTCATTTGTAATGATTTGTGAAGTGAAATGTTGCTTCTTAATATGTTTCTTATGAATACGTCTACGTTACCAGTGAATTCATGCACTTAGTGCTCAGAACATGAAGCTCTGGTTTGAAGATCACATTGTTTGCCGATAATGTTTTTCTACTCTTTTACAGAATAAATTAGATTAAGAGTCTTACAGGCATGCTAGTTCTTTGAGACTGTACTTTGAGTTGAGCTCATTTCTGTGCTCACAATGATGTTTAGTGAGAATAATACTGTGTCTCAAATCACATACTTCTGTACTAACACTTTATATATTCACACTGACAAGTATGGAAAAAGGCAGTACACTGTAAGTACCTGGATGGTGCACTCTAAAAGGTCAAAAAGTTGAGCGTGTAACTACGTATCACCCTCAGCAGTTGAAATCTTGGCTAGGTAGCGGAAGGGGAGGGACCACTTTTCAAACAGGAAACGGCACCCGAGTACGTTGTACTATGGTGAACATTGCTGCATTATACATGTGTTTTTTTGCACTAAGCAACATTATACTGTTGTCATATAAGCCATCAGTAGATTTTTGGGTTTATTTAACAGTCTGTAATAATTTGGTACCGCAAACAATAACGTGAATGGTAACGCTAGCTTGCTAACGCCAGCTTGCTAACTAACTAATCCGTCATTTCAGGTAACTGTGCACTGGCTGTGTTTGATTTGAGACAACACTAACCTATCTAAATTTGCACACTACACAAGTAAGTACACAGTGTACACAGTGTGCTAACATAAGTGTGCTAACAGACATACATGTGATTTGAGACACAGCATAAGTTTTCCATTGCAGTTTAGCATTATGGCATGCTAACATTTGCTAATAAGTGCTAAATATAAATGAAAGGACAAGGCTGATGCTAATGTGATTGATTTCACAGGTATTTGATCATAAACCAAAGTATCGGACTAAATTGAAAAGTCACAAGATCATCAAAGCTATTAGAATTCATCTTGTACAACATTTCATGGCAATACATCAAATAGTTGTAAAGATATTTCAGTCCGGACCAAAGTGGAGGACCAACTGACAGCCAGCATTGCCATCCAAAATGCCATGCCACAAGCATGCATAAAGGAGTAGAATTTAGTAAATAGGGAATTGTTTTGGATCAATCAAAACAAGACTGTGTTGTAAAAATTTAACCACCCAACTCTACAAGCCCTGTGACATTGGTGAACTAATGGCTCTCTATGCATACAGTTACAAATTATAGCATGGTTGTCGATATGTCTTGAATATACATTTAGGGTGTCTGGATTTGATGAGTAAAGTCCTAACTGGTATACATGTGAGCACATACACTCACAGACACACAAAGAGCTTCTGAGACATGAGGCAGACAGTGTGACAGAGCAGTGCGCAGACAGCAGCCTTTTAGACCAACAGATCAAAGTCCAGCCTGCTCCATAATGAATACATCCAACTGCTTTACATGGACATCCAAGAAAGAAGATGGGGAGAGAGACAGGAAAAGAAAATGTGACAAAGAACAATCAAGAAAGAAAAAGAGAGACTTGCTTGTGTGTGTGTTGGAGATGGAGCAGTAGAGGCGTGTATGTTTAACAGTAAGAAGTCTTACTTTAGAAAGAAGTTTAATTACATATGGTAAACTTACTTGATAGTTGATGTTAAATGTGGCAGATGAGCAACAAACAACCTTGTATTGTGATATTTTTAATCGTACATGTTCGTGAAAAGTTCAAGAGAACATTGTGAAACTGTCATTAACCTTCTCAGGTCTGTAACTGTCTGGAATTGTTGAAGAAGGAAAGAAGTGTGGTCGTAACAACACTCTAGTTCCAATTTAAATTTATATGGCACACTTAACTTTGACTATAAAAGGGTTTCGTGGTTTTAATAGTAATGATGCCACACTGGGGTGTTCGAAACAGCATGAAAAGTATCAAGTTTAAAACTGATTTATTGAATGTTAAGTCTGTCATTGGCCTTTAGTCCTGTTGCCAATGTTCCTTGCGTTTTGTACCTTGAAAATCTGTTGATGTTCTGTCATTTGATGTGTACAGTGACATAGTTGGGGGCAAGGAGGAACTAGACACCTTTAAGTGATGCCTTCAAGAGCAGTCAAAGGTGGGTCTTCCAAAACACTCCACCAATTTAAACTACTGCCAGTAGTTTTGTAACATCGACTGGTGACCAAGGAGGATAGTCAGAAACAATGGAGTCAGACTGAAAACTCTGCACATAAACAAACTTTACGGTACTTTGGTAATACTGATTTTTTTTTTTTTTTCACAGAATATCGGACTTTGATCTCTGAATACAAAACGACATAACAGCAACTTTGCTACCTGTAGCTTTTGCTACATCATCCAGCTTTGAGCACAATTCCATCAATGCCAGAACACAACAATGACATAAACAGTGTTTGCTTGCAGTTTTTCATCCCTTCATCCACAACTGTTTCCCAAACCCAAATTGAAATAGAGAAGGCAGACTGGGAGGTTTTTTTGACTGTCCACCAGCAGCAGCATCTCTAACTTGTGTGTCGGTAAGTTTGCATTGATCCAGGCCACTCACTCTAGTGCAACAGTTGTGTGTTATGATCCTTACATACCAATACGAGAATAAAGATGTGAAACATACCATTGCTTGACTCTATACCTGATAGTGACGACACAAAAAGATGATGATCAGTGTCCGAAATCTTAATTTGCTGCTCATTATTGAGTGAACTATTTAGTGTTTATTATATAGAGAGTAGTGAATGAGTGAATAAGGGAGTGATTTCGAACACAGCCACTATCAATAGTGGATTGGACGGGACATGCACAATGCACTCTGGTTGTTGTAGGATTCAACAGCCAGACCTGTCGTAGCATATATGGAGTCCACAACCTTTTTCTCAGTTTTCTCTAGTCATAAGGCACCAATTTAAAAAAAATGATGCATATTTCTACTAAATAGTTGACCCAGTTTTAAGAAATCATCACATTCACATCAGTGCCATTTCCTTTTAAACTATTGTGTCCCCTGTAGAGCCTTCTAAGGCTTTTTCTAGTACAAAGCACTTGTCTATCTATAACAGAGGGCTTTTCACCCTGCCCATTAGTGTGGCCATTTGGAACAGGGCTACACATTTTTTTGCTCACAGACGAACTAATTTGCCTCGAGCACAAGCCAAATGATGTTGCCTGTCTCTTTGTCCGTGGTGTCTTCTTTTGTCATTGTGTTTGTGTTCGTCTTACAACCATCAGCTCTCTGCTCTGCACCTGTTAAATAAGTCATTCAAAAAAGAAGAAGAAGAAAGGCACCTAAAAAACACTGGTACAGCCACACAGGCACAAACCGTCACCCCATGACAGCCTCATTATTTCCTTTTAATCATGCCGAATGGAGAAGTCAAGAGTTTCACAGTGTGACGCGGCATGGCTGAAAAAGAGTTTTTGACGTAAACACCACCATTATATATGTGTCAAATCATTATTATTTCTTGATAAGCCAATGTGTCGTGTGAATAGAGTTTCTGACAGTCTCCAGTTCTTCCTGAAGGCTAAATTGCCCATTTCCCTCTAAAAGTTTTCTTCTGGCACCGCCGTATATAGGTAATTATGGTCGAATTCTCAAAGCGGAGTCAAAGTCAAGAAAGTTTATTCACATATTTCCTTTCATCTCAGCTACAGAAGGCACAATAAATGAAAGGAACATGCTAGACTGTGTAACAGAGGGCAAGACTAATCAACACGGAGAACATCCAAAGTTCACCCTGTACTCACACTTGGGGTTTTATAACAGGTCACATGAAAATAGGATTCCGGCAATCTTATTACAACGACGAGGAAGAATTTATTACATCATTGATTGCAAATTAATGTGGGAATCAGTCATTTGGAGAGGGCTGTGTTATTCAGTCTGATGTCTTATTCTGTGGAGGGCTGAGATCAGAGTCGAGAAATGTCTCTATTGCTCCAACTTTGTGTGAGAGAGAGCGTGTGTGTGTGTGTGTGTGTGTGTGTGTGTGTGTGTGTGTGTGTGTGTGTGTGTGTGTGTGTGTGGCATCTTGAAAACGCAGAGTTCATCCCCCAGCTGTTATTTGGTGCTAAAATTAGTCGCATGGTTCCAACAACAGCAAACATTGGGAATTAAAAAGGGAAAAAGGGGATCAGAGGGGAAAGGGAAGCAAGGAGCGAAAGAGAGAGAAGAGGGAAGAGAAGAGAGAGAATAAGAAAGTGGTGAAAGAAGAAGAGAAGAAGAGAGATATGGATAGCAGGAGAGACAAAGAGGGAACGAATGCAAGAGACAGAGAGAGGAGGGGGAGAGGAGCGAATGTGTGTGATGCATAATGCAAAAGTCTGCTTTCCAGTCTTAATGTTGCCCGGAGTGATTCACAGCCAGACCACCAGCTGAGCAGAAGGACACACACACACACACACAAAGTTGGAGCAATAGAGACATTTCTCGTATATGCAGACACCCAAATACTTCATTATTTCAGATGATAATGAATTCAATTCCTAACTGTTACTGAAATTTATAGCAAAAAACAACATAGAGCAGGAAGGTCAACAAACACAAGAGACCCCAGAGAGTGAAATAGAGACAGAAACAGTGTGTAAAAGTCAGTCTGAGACTAAACAGAATGAATTTTAGATGATACTGTCAGTGTTTCCTGTGAGGACAGGCTTGAATTTTTAAGGCTTGCAGATAAATGCTTAATGAAGCTCAGTGAAATCATGAACCTCAACCTAAACCATTGACTCGCCACAAAAACTAGTGGAGTGTTAAACGTAGAGCCAAGTTCCCCATAAAATATAACAAGCTTGCTGGCTAAACTCATAGTTCTCAGAGATAAGTGATAAATAGATAAACGAGACCCCAAAAAGGGGAGTCTTCACAGTTCAGCAGTCTCTCAGGAGACCTAGTTAGTCTCCTTTCTGTCGCTGAGGAGAGAAGAAAAGGGTCACCTGTTCATCTCTTGAGTGTCCCTCAGAAGGTATTTCAGTGGAATACGAAAGACAAGTCTGTCTTCCTTTCTCAGCAATTTAGTTCAAATCAAACAAAGTGGTCTTTTTACCATTTTTTAAATTTCCAACCAGACCATGAAGTTACGCAACCTTTATTTAGACTCATTATTTAGACTTAACTCATTTCAATTTTAATTATACAGCGCTAAATAACAACAAAGGTTATCTCAAGGTACTTTTCAAATAGAGCAGATTTAGATGTACTCTGAAATTGTATTTAAAGAGAGCCAACATTCCCACATGAGCATCTGGCGAAAGCAGCAAGGAAAAACTCAACTTTTACAGGAAGAAACCTCAAGCAGAACCGGACTCTAGGTGGGCGACCATCTGCCTTGACTGGTTGAGTTGAAAGAGAAAGAGAGGGAGAGAGAGAGGGAGAGAGAGAGAGAGAGAGAGAGAGAGGGGGGGGAGATAGATGCACAGTAACAACATCACTTTATCACATATTAACTGTACTTTAATACCATTCCAGACGGCCATTGGTTTCCATTTCTTTCCATCCCATTTTCTTTTTATTGGAAGATACAATATATTGAGTCAATCATGGACAATTAAACTGTCTTATCAAGCAATTATAATGTTCACTATGATGGATCAGACAACTCAAGCAAGTGTTGACTCATTTAACTATAATAGAATATGATAGAATAGAACTTTATTGTCCACCATGGTGGAAAATTGTCTTTGGCTCACCAATACCAGACATACAGTAGACAGAAATGACTTAAGATCCAAAGAATCCATAAACTCCATAAAATCATTCTTAAAATACATACAATACATAAATACATAAAAATATGTTAAGTATAAAATATAAGTGCATATCAATTGATCACTTGGAAGTGTTTAAAATATGAATTGCACTTTGGATAAAACACTTCTTATAAATATTCCTGGTTGCCAAAGGACCTCTGTAGCGCCTCCCAGAGCTCAAAAGTTCAATGCTCCTCACTTTCTTCCTCAAAACAAAGAATTGGACAACTGAAATAGCAGAAAAATTGCCATTTAAACATTTAAAGTTCATCAGTGACGTGATCTCTGACGTAAACATGAGTTTTTGGCCTAAACTATGTAAAGAAAAACAAATTAAATCCGTCATGAATGAATGACTGTGGCTTGACTCACTCCTGTGTTACATAAGGTCGTGATAAGTTTCATTTACATACATATAATATCATGAATCACTGCTTTTACCGCGGCTCTCGGCCACATCTTCGCTGCGTCGCAACTCGAAATGTAAATGAAAATTCACATCAAAACCAGAGAAGAAGAAGAAGAAGAAGAAGAAGAAGAAGAAGAAGAAGAAAAATGGAGAGATGAGTCATTGTGAAGAAGAAACCAGGCGGAGGACAGATGAGGAAGGAGAGGAATAAAACGAGAGGAGCTCGGAGGGGACGAGTGTCGGTAAGAGTATATATCAGCAGGAAGTCACAGGTACACACTCTAGGGCTAAATACACACAAACTCTCTCTCTCTCTCTCTTTCTCTCTCTCACACACACACACACACGCTCAGCCTCGGGCTCCTGCAAACACAGGCGCGAGCAAGCACAAAATATATTCAGACTCTGACAAACAACATGCACAAAGAAGCTATCAGGAGGCAGTCACAGGTACACGCTTAAGGCAAAAAAAGCACGCACACACATGTCTATACATCCACTTTGGATCCCAGGTAACGCTGGTAAGACAGGTGTGTGAGTGAGTGAGTATGTGTGTGTGTGTGTGGGTGCATGCTTGAGGTGATATTGAGGGAAATAAGACGGATGCTGGTCTCCATACCTCAATTGGTTTCCCCACGGGACAAATTACACAACACAGCTGGTTTCGGTACACACAAAACATGCACACACACCCACACGCACACATAGAAAGACAGAGTGAAACAGACATGGAAGTGTAAGCTCATACACACACACACACACACACACAAAAGCTCACAGAGTAAATAAGATTTTTTTTCCCCCTACTGTTTCCCCGATAGACTATTACTCTACATGAGTGTATTACTCTCAAAGTCAAGTGACTGTAAAATAACCAAATCTCTTTTCCATCTAAACAACGTCTTCCTCTCATCCCTATTTCCTTATTGCCTTCCCGCCGCTCTCACATAATGCAGACTGGCCCGTGACACCTCCGTGTTAAGATTTCCCTGAAAGTTGTCTTTGAGTTCTGTCCGCAGGGAAAGAGTAAATTTACCCAGCTTGAGTCCGGGCACAACACTGAAGGGGAGAGACAAAATTTACTCTATTACTTATTTATTGTTCTCTGCTCCCTTTCCATTTCCTCTCCTTTACTTTTTCTAAACTCTTTTCGTACTCCAGGCTGGAGGCGTCTATCTAGAAAGAGATCTGCCACTGAAATCTGCGAGGGGCCCACTGCGTCTCCATAGAATATTCAATGAGCTGCTGCTGCCAGACAACAAATAATACACTTCTATCCAGTGAGCAGCAGTCCGTTTCCTGGTTAATAATGCCTTACAAAAAGCACAAAGATGTTAAAGAATGTTCCCCTTTTCTTAAATCGAGGCTTCCTTTGAGAGTTTTTCATGGTAATGAAAAGAGAAGGATGAAAAAGCATTTAACATTCAGGAAGCACACAGGTGGGAAACGTTCACCTTACATGTGGAATAAAGCAGCGTCCAGACTGATATTCAAACTGACACACAGCAGCGTCTCATTGGTGGGATACCCAGCTGTTTTCTGTATTTCCCCCATGCTTTTCAACTGAAGCCCAGTATCAAATTATTTTCTGCTCATTTACATCCAAATGCCAACATTTGGTGCCAGCGTTGGAGGCAGTGTGCACCTTGATGTGGTGAAGCACAGAGTGAGGGAGTGGAGGCCAGAGTGTATCTCCACCAGGTGTTAGCCTGGAGGGGATTGTGTGTTTTGGTCGTTCACAGTAATGCCAATTAAGTGTTTTATTTATTGATTTAACCTTCCTGTTGTCCGGAAGGGTTAATTTTGAATACTGTTTTGAAATCATTAAATAGTTTTAAATGGTTGCACATTGTAGACTTCATGGGTCAAAATTGACCCAATCTGGTTTGACTGTTTATAAAGAATAAGGTAGAAATGATCATTATAAATTCTGTGTTAGACCTTTTTAACCAACTTCATTCCAACGTATTACCAAATGATGGTCAATAGACATCATTTTGAGGAACTGTACCTAATTTTTGCCCATTGTCCTTCCATGTCAAAATTGACCCGAGGACAACAGGGGGGTTAAATGAGATGTATTGACCATAAAATCTGTGGTAATAAATTGGATTGAAGTTGGCTAAAAAGGTTTAGTCTAACATATACTAGTCTAGTCATATACTAGTGATAATCCATCAACATATTTTCCTCTGTTCTTAAATTTAGTTAACCCTTTACATACTGTTCATATTCTGACTCATAATTAGTCTCTACAATTCACATTCATAAATTCCACAACAGTCATTAATAGATGTTTGATTCATCTTAAGGATTAAAAAATAAACAAACACAGGTGAAATTTGTACATTTGCATATATAAAAATGTGTATCAGCTAAAAGAAATGTGTTTATGGTGTTTTTACATCTGTCAAATGTAAAAATGGGTGAAATGTGTCCCTGAACAGTATGCAAAGGTTAAAATTATTCATTATTTCTGCTTTTTTAACTCAAAAATGAATAGAAACCAATGATATGAGAAATAACAGATGTGGTGTATAATCTGTGATTTGTTATAAGTGTGCTAAAACATGTAAAATCATTTGTATGAGAGCTTCCTGTCATTGTCTTTGCTTTCACTTCTTTGACTTGTAATAATGGGAAGAAGCTCTGAAAGGTTTCACTTGGTTTGCTCTGAAAGAACAGCGTGCTGCACTAGTTTTGCTCAATAAAGCAGCTCACACCAAATCCAAACCTGGTGGCACTTTGCGTTAAATACAGTGCAGCAGTAGCAGAGGCTGCCAATCTTTCTTGGCAACTAATTTGCACCCTGAAATACACACAAAAAATGTGGAAATTGAATGCTGTTATGATTTATTGATGTTGAAAAGAGACGGACAGCACTTTTAAAATTGAAGGAATGGGTCAAAAATAAGCCCTGATTGTCCTGCTCGCATGACAAAAGAGGCAATATGTTTTAATGAGGCTTGGTCTCAGGCTGAGAGGACACATTTGTCTTTTAAGGTCTCAGGCTGAAAGGTTTAAGAACTCTTCATGTATTGCATCTTGTTATTTTATTTCCGCCCCTTCATGACTGTTAGTAGTTGGAGCCAGAGCACAACTCCCTTGTGCGCCGGCTTATCGTTCACTTTCCATTTTTTCTGCTGACCTTGGACTGTTTTGCTGATATTGTTACATTTAATTCAACTCTGTGCAAAATATACACACAGCAACATCCAACACCGGTGTGATAAATATGCATTTTTTTCCCCCCGCTTTCTCTTTCCTCATATGTGTTGCTGCAGAAGAAAAAAAAAAAAAAAAAGCAGCGGGACAAAACAAAGCGCGATGAGTTGCCAGCTCTTTTAATTAGCACAGGCTCAAAACACCGGTGTGCAGCCGCATTGCCAAACTGCAGGATGTTAAAGGATGAGCAGCCGTGATAAAACCAACCGTGAGGCTTGTTTACACACAGAGCGCGGCGTAACCTGCAGAACTACAAAAAAGCACATATAAGCCCCCCCCCCACCCCCGCATTACTCTGCATAAGCAGTTAATCAGTAGGTAATAATATATGCAAATGTTGAGAAAAACAACAAATGGAGCAGTGGTTTCAAACACAGAAGAGGAATTTAAATTAGATTTGTTTTTTTGTTTACCTGAAATTAGCCTGGAAAAACAGCCTGAAGCAGCACATGCCACACATCAAGTATCATATATATGCTTTGGTTAACATTGCTCAAGGTATAAATGGATAATGTAAACATAGCGTACAGATATGTAGGTTAAGCTGCAGACAAAACACACAAAACAACACAGACAGCAGGGAAATACCAGTCAATTACAAGGAGTTTGTGTGTATAATGATATGCACAGATGAAAAAAATTGTTAGTTTTAAGTATTATATTTTAAGTGTATAATAATGTGATAATAATTTAAAAAACAATTGTTATCTATTGGACTGAATTTTCAACTCAAAACTTCTACAAAGTTGAGTTTGTTTATATCAGAAAGAAAGAAAAACGAGAGTCCGACTGCTCTCTTTGGTCACGCACTTCCACATTTCTCCAGGTTAACAGCTCGCTTGTGAAGTGTGCCGATTATTTTACCGCCGCTTATCTCTGTGTGCAGCGCCGTGCCTTCCAGGTGGTAATCCTGAAGCTTCTAGACCTCCGCAGAACTCTCCCCCCCCCCACCTCGTCAACACTAATGAGTTTATTTCCAGCAATCGCCTTTGAACAATGCTCGCCAACAGGTTTGTTATTGGACCGGTCTCCCGGCTTCATACCCGACACATACGTGGTGAAGAAGTAGCCAACTCACTTTAAAATATCCAACTTTTTAAAAAATCTTTTAAAGTGAGTTTTCACACCTGAATCCTGCAGTTTTTCCCCAGCTGGAGTTTCACAGGAAGATCGAAACCACAGGAAAATGCTCCAACCTTTCAATAAAACCGTACTTATAGCCTAACATACTGTATCTGCAGACAGTAAAAAAGCAGGAATCTTTATATCCATCGACAGCTCTGCCACTACAGTACAACCTGAAATCTGTGTTTCTTTGTACTGGATGTAAAATACATTATCCAGACTGACAGCTGTGCAGGCCTCAGTCAGGTTCTCTCCCCATCAGATGCTACTAGTTGTAGATTTCCACAGAAGTTTACCTCCTCACTGCTCAAGGAAGTAAAAATGTGGTATTGTTACCTCCTGGTGAAAAAGTCAAATTTATGAATAAATGAATTTCACCCCCCCAAAATATTCATGTTTTCAGCTGTGCCACAGTGGAATTTTTCACCTTGCACAACAGGTGTTCCGGTTCCAAAGAAGAGTAGAATTTTGCCAGTTTATAGATGAGTATAGGATCCTTCAACTAAACCCACACGCCGAAATGTCTCATGTCCTTTATGACACAGTAGCAATATGACTTAGTTCTACATCTATAACATGGAAGAACATAAATTACAGAGAGTGTACTCCCAATCAATGTAATTCGCCCAAAAACTCCCAACATTTAGTTCCGTTTGACTGAAAGATGCCATCTAGTGGCCACAGTAGTTATGACACGGAGCAGTGGAGCGGTTCAGATGACGTATATATAAAAGATTGATAAATTTCCTCGTTCATAGCAGAAGGGATAGACGAAGGCATTAACCCGGTACTGGGTAGCTGTACCGGCCTGCTGGGGTCCTTCTGTGTGGAGTTTGTTCTCCCCATGCCTGCGTGGGTTCTCTCCAGATACTTCAGCTTCCTCCCACACATCAAAAACATGCAGGTTGTGTTAATTGGTGACTCTTAATTACCTGTAGGTGTGAATATTAGTGCAAATGGTTGTTTTTCTATACCAGGCATGTCCAGAATATTCCATAAAGGCCCTTGTGCATGCAGGTTTTTGTTCCAATCTATCAAGAGCACACATGATTCGACCAATCAACTGTCTGAAGACTGAGATCAGTTGGTTGGAATGAAAACCTGCAGCCACGTGAACCTTTATGGAATAGTTTGGACATTCCTGCAATAAATAAACAATAATGATTGAATAGAATAGTTTAATTGACATTGTACAGGTATATACTGTACTTAGTACCTACATATACATATAAATAGAATAACAGATGTTTGGCATACACTAGTATTGAGGTAATGTATAATAAATAAGAATATTGCACTTTTATGGAGAGTGCAGTGTCAGTATGGTGACGGCTTTAGGGTAAAAAATTGTTCATGAGTCTGTTGGTGCGTGCTGTGATTGATCTGTAGCTCCATCCTGAGGGCAAAGGGTCAAACAGGTAATGGGCAGGATGAGAAGGGTTTTTTACAAGGCAGGTTTTTGTTAACAGCGATTGGTGTAGATGTCATCCAGGGCAGGAAATAACAATTATAATCATAATCATAATCTTTAATCACTTAGCACTTTTTAAAACTAATGTGACAAAGTGTTTCATGTGGTAATAAAACACAACAGATTAGATAAGAGTAGAGACAGCAAGAATAACTACTATATTTAAAACAGAACATTGCTAAGATAGAACAGCAACACATAGAATAATAGAATATTAAAGGAGAGTATTACATAGATGATGAGAAAACACATGAGAAAAATAAAATCAATTCAAAACAACATGATAAAATCCTTTAAAAACTGTCAAAAGAACACAAATATTTGTAAAAGTATACACACACAAAATTTAAGAAAACTTGAAAATTTGAGGTATGGCAATACAACATAAAACGTAAATATCCAGAGGAAACACGTGCATTGTATGTCATTAAATAAAAAGCAGAACTTTGTGACTGTAGTGTCGGATAAAAACACAACAGGGCTGATTTCAAATGATTTTGACCTCCTGTCCGTCACTTTTTCCACTTCTTCTCCGAGCTGTGACAGCAGCAGACTAAAGCTACACTTACAGCCCATACATCCTTCTCCCCAGTCACATCCTCCAGATGGGATATATATATATAATAATCCCTGTAGGGCCATCCCTCCTGGATCTAACCCCAAGTCTCCCTCAAGTGGGACATGCCTGGAATACCTTCCAGGAGGTTTTCTCATCAGATGCCACCTCAACCGACTATTTTCTATATATATCACATATATAACATTTTTCTGTCCAATAGGAACTCAGTATGGTGCATGCAGTTCATTTACATCCCAACCTTTAACCAGACAATTAGAGTTCAGGCCCCTGAAGTCAGCCCCACTCCATGACTGCTGTTATATCTACACTTTTAAGCTTTGACCTCCCCCTTAGAAATGAGGGGGGGTTAATAGAATAAAATAGAATAGAATCCCCCCCACCCACCACCACCTCCTTTACATTTAAATACATTACTAGAAGTATCTGAATGCAGTTAACAGGGTGGCGATCGGTATCAAACGTTGGTATTGTCGGAGAAAAGGAGCGTTTCAAATACGACCAGCGGAGATAAAACTCTTTGCTCAAATTTGTCTCGGCTGATAAGAGCGAGCGTGACGCGCAGGGGGCTGGAGGGGGGTGGCGGTGGGGGTTAGCTTTTCTAGATCTGCTCACTTTCTCTTTATCCTACCCCCCTCCTCCTACTCCCTTCCTCCCTCCTCCTGCCATCTCTTATCTTACCTGAGCTCACATCCGCCCACATTTTACATGCCAACCCTTTCATGTGTGTGTGCATATATGCCCCCTTTTTATTGTGCCTCTGTGAATATATACGTCTGTGTGTGTATGTGTGTGTGCGTGTGTGCGTATGTGTGTGTGTGTATGTGTGTGTGCAGGAAGTTGCTGTATTTGTTTCTGCTTTTTGCTGTATTTGTTTCTCTGCCTGCCGCCAGCTTTTTATCCTTTCTTTTTTTTCCTCCCTCTTCTTTATTTTCCTGTATGTTTAACAGAAACTGTTTTGGCAGCATCCTTCCTCTCTCCCTCCTCCTCCTCCTCCTCTACTCTCATCCACCTTTCTTTTCTCTCTCTCTCTCTAACTCTTTCTGCCATTCTTTCTTTTGTTTTGTTGTTTTTTTTGTCCCTCATGGCCTCTTGTTTCACTTTCTCTAACCCTTTCTCTTTCTCTCTTTCTCTTTCCCTGGAGGCATTAATGGTGCAAATAAAGGATGGAAAACAATTAAAAGAATACTTCCTTTGCTTTCCTGTTCTTGTCTGCAGCATTCTTTCTTTCTTTCTGTTCTTAATTCTTCATCCCTCTCTTTCCTTGTGGCCAAAAAGAAGCAGAAAAAAACACATCTCTCCTTTCTTTGTTTACTTCTTCTGTTTTTTTACATCCTTTCTCTACCTCCATCTCTCTTTTCTTACCCCCCAACCCCCAGCCACCCATCTCTACCTCCACACACACACACACACCATCATTTCCTCAGTGTTCTCTAATTATTCGAGTCTGTCGCCACTTCAAAGTGCCCCGTTAGCTGATTGAAGCTCGTTAAGGGGAGAAAAGGAGCGGGGGGGATTTCATAATGGCTGCCGACGTTCGTTAGCAGAGGATCTTAAAGATGGTGTGTCTGTTGGGGGTGCTGGGGGGGGGGGGGGGGTTACTTGTGTGTTTAGCACATGAGCTCTTGTGTAACGTATGTCTGTCACCGTCTTTATTTGCATCTGCCCTTTCGCTTACCCTTGAAGTATGGAGCAGCTCGGAGTAAAAAAAGGTCAAAGACTCCCCCGCCGATCAGAGAGAAATTCCTACAAGAAGTAGTGAAAGTAACAAGTCCCAATCCAATCATTTCAGACATGAGAGGACAAAGCGGCGGGTAATGTTACACTAGTTATCAGCAGGTGGAGAATACAGGTTCAGTTTTTGTGTGTTCAAACGATTCAACAGAGTATAAAACATGTAACAGAGCAGAAGAGAGAAAAAGAAGGCAAGTGGAAGGATGACCTACAAAAACAACAAGAATGAATAAATAAAATGAAGACAATAAAAACAAAACAAAGTGAACTCAATGAAGTCATATCTGATCCATGAGTTTTAGAGAGCTCTACATCATCAGCGTAAAAGCCTGATGTTATCATCAGATACATGTAGTACACAAATAAACCACCAGGGGACCTTTTATTTGAACGTTGTCATTCAGTGAGGCTGGATATTTTTTGTCGTTTGTGGCGTTTCATGTTTTAACTTGACACTTATGTCAGTTCTCTTTGTGGTTATAGATTGTATCTAGTGTCTTTATTTCTATGTGATTTTATTTATTTTGAATGTGAAGAACTTTGTGAGTGTTATCTGTGAAAGGTGCTATATAAATAAACTTTGCTTGAGTGCTAAACAATGTAGGCTATTTTTCACCCCCTAGCAACTAAGCCATGATTAAAATTGTTCACGGTTATGTTTAAACATTCAAATTTCTTAAAGTGGAAGTGGTGAAAAGATAATTTTGTTGGTTAAATATTGAAAAAGTGAAAATGCTGATACGTGAAGCACAAGACACTCTTTATATATATATATATGTGTTTATCCATTGTCAAAGTCTCCGTTTGTTTGTCCAACATCCAGTCCAACCACCTCCATACTACTGTTTGTTAGCTTTAGCATGGCACAACAGCGTTAAAATGAGCAAAACTGTGTAGTAGTAGGCCTATATATGTTTTGGTGGCATCAGTTCATACTAGGCAATCAATCAATCAAACAAAGTGCTTCACAGTTGATTGACAAGCTGATAATAAGAAAAAGAAAACTGACAAAAGGAACAAAAATGATGAAAGAACAAAAACAAAGAAGAAATTACAAAGAAAACATTGAGACCAAAGCACATGAGAGAAAATAAGAATGAAAATGTTTTAGTTTTTTTTAAGGGATTATAATGAATAAAAAATGTATTTAAAAAATATCTAAAATTAAATAAATTTAAATAGATAAAATAATGATTAAAATGTAATAAAACCAGAATTAATTACACAAATCTGAAATTAAACAAAGTAAAATAAATGAGAAATAAGAAAAATAGGAGACAATAAGAGAAAAAGTGAAATGATTAAATGTATGTATTTATTAAAAGTCATCCTCCAGCCTTATTAATATCCAGTTAGCAGTTGCTCAGCTTATTAGTAAGAAGAACCAGTAGCGCTGTTAGCCTGAAGCTGAAGCTAATTAAACATGCAGCTCAGTGTTATAGCGTGTTAGCACATGTCATAGTGCTTCCATGGCTAAAATCTGCAGTAGTGGCACCCTGCAGTGTGATAATCACACCTGTTACTTACAATCACTATATCCTGACACTACTGGAGCTTTTAATCAACATACTATCACCCCTTTCTTTACAAATGAATAAATACTGCTTAAAATGTAAATATATGGAGTGAAATTCGGTGACTGGACTGTTTCACGTCTGCCACAGTGTTTTCTTCCTCAGCTCAGACGTTCATCATCATCATCATCATCATCATCACAGGACATGAGAGAGATTTTATGTGAGCTGACCAGAGGAGAGTGATCATTAAAACACACAGTCTGGATATATTTGGACACCACCCATGATCACAGCTGGTATATGCATGTCTGATGAAGTCCTGATCTAAATTCAGGCTGATGAAGTGGTGGTGATGCAGTCGGATGACGTTGATATGCCTTTCTGTTAAAGCTGTGGTGATCATTAACACATTCTACCATTTCAAGATAATAATGTTTAAGGGTGAGATGCCCATACAGTGAAAAGTATTCATACCCCTTGAACTTCTCCACATTTTGTCACGTTACAACCACAAACTTAAATGTATTTTATTGGGATTGTATGTGATAGACCAACACAAAGTAGCGCATAATTGTGAAATGGAAGGAAAATGATACGTGGTGTTCAAGATTTTCTACAAATAAAAATCTAAAAAGTGTGACGTGCGTATGTATTCAGCCCCCCTGAGTCATTACTTTGTCGAACCACCTTTCGCTGCAATTACAGCTGTAAGTCTTTTGGGGTATGTCTCTACCAGCTTTGCACATCTACAGACTGCAATTTTTGGCCAGTCTTCTTTGCAAAATAGCTCCAGTTCAGTCAGATTGGATGGAGAGCGTCTGTGAACAGCAATTTTCAAGTTTTACCACAGATTCTCAATAGGATTTAGGTCTGGACTTTGACTGGGCCATTCTAACACATTAATATGCTTTGATCTAAACCATTCTATTGTAGCTCTGGCGGTATGTTTAGGGTCGTTGTCCTGCTGGAAGGTGAATCTCTATCCCAGTCTCAAGTCTTTTGCAGCCTCTAACAGGTTTTCCTCCAGGATTGGCCTGTATTTAGCTCCATCCATCTTCCCATCAACTCTAACCAGCTTCCCTGTCCCTGCAGAAGGAAAGCATCCCCACAGCATGATGCTGCTACCACCATGTTTCAAGGTGGGGATGGTGTGTTCAGGTAGAGCCAAATGGGCAGGACAAAGACCAGGCATGAAGACAGAAGATCTGAGAGAGAACAACAGAAAAGGGGCAGTATATAAAGGGGAGAACTAATGATGATGATGAGGGCAAGCTGTGGAAAGGGGCGGGGGAAACACAGGTGAGGGGGAATGAGGTGATAGCAGGATCTGTAATGACAAAAACAAGACAGTAAATAAGCCCAGATGAACAGAAAAACAAAAAACAGGCCTACACAGCTGGTCCCATGACAGAAATGCTTTTGGGTGGCTCATCACAGTAGAATTCCTTAGTGAGAAAAGCTGAGTTACAGTAAAATACTTGTTTTATTCATGAAATAAAACACTTGTGTTTCATGTTGCAAACAGCACTAATTTACTGGAGGCTGAGCTCAAAATGCTGCTGCTGCCTTTGTAATCATAGATTAGCTGATAGGGATGTTCCCAAATCTGAATATTATTCAGCAAAGCAATGAATAATATATGTCATGATTCCAAAGTTGTTTAGTGTTATTAGTTTGCTGCAGTCTATGAGGGGAACATTACTCTATAGTCCAAAATCACTAATGCCCCAAAGTATCAAGTATGCAGAGTGTGGCTTCCTCCAGACAGCTGCTGGTTTCCATTCATCTTAATAGACACTTGTTTAAGTAAGGTAATCATTTACACAGATCAAGTTGTATCTTTCTTTTTCATTCTTTTTTTTTTTTTTTTTTTTTTTAATTTGCAGCTGACTGATGGATGATGTGTTTATTTGCTGGTGGCAGCTCCTGTGAATCTGACAAATCTAAAAAAGTTGGCTGCAGAACAGACTCGGATTAAAAGGGGGTCTTCTAACACTCGCTGTTCTTCTAACAGACATAATGAGCACAGGCTGTAATCTCAGTGTGATCCTCAACCTTTTCTAATGACCCCGTTTGGCTCACACAGCAGGATAAGTTCCTATATGTGTCTGCAGTATGTTCATGTGCAGACTGAATAGAAGACAGAACACAATATTTAAAGCAATAATAGAAGATTTTACTTACATAAAAGTAACAATATAACATTTTAAACATAATCCCTTTATATAAAACCCTGCATTTAAATTCTTACTTATATGAAAGCACCAAAAGTATATGCTAAATGTACTGTATCTAAAGTTAAACCTGTATTATTAATTAATTAATCAGACTTACAGCACTTTCATACATAGTAATGTATAAATAATGACTCAATAAAAACAGGAACTCTCATTAATTTGGTAGGTAGGATAAAAAATGTAAAAATTCAGAGTAGCCAAATAAAATAAAATATAGAATAAAATAAAGATAAAGTGAATACAATTAAAAAAAAACAAACAAACACTAAAAACAGCTACCATATTTTGTAATGCTGCAGCTGTCTGTAGGTGAAGCCAGTATTATCTTATAATATTATAATGTTGAGTGTTTATCCTGCAACATTAGGTATTATAAACTGTTCATATATTTTGTATGTATACTCTTCAAAGTTGTAGTAACTATTGACTTATAAATACATATCAGTCTGCTTGGAATATCTCAAAGTCGTGAGCACATTTAAATGTTTTGATGTCATGTGACCACATCCATCACATATCAGATTAAAAAGACATTGTTGGTCCAAGTTACCTGATATCTCGGCAAGCTTACTCTGCGTTGCCACGGTAACTCTATGCTACTACAGCGAAACCAAGCGGGTAGTTCCGGTCCTCTGAAATGAGGCCAACTCGGAAGTAACTTAAAACTGCATTCTATCAAAAGGCCACCAGGGGGCGACCGTTTTGGTGTCAAAAGGACTTCCGTCTCTATACAAGTCAATGGAGAATTCACCAACTTCTCACTTGATTTATAACCTCAGTAAACGTTTTCAAAATGTGTTAATGGTCTCAATCGCTAGTTTAAAGCCTTCTTCAATGCAGTATGATGTTCATTTGTGAAATTTTGGCCTCCCTGATTTTATATTTGACGATAAAGCAGGGTATACATTAGGGCGTGGCTACGTCGTGATTGACAGGTTGATTGGTTCACAGGTTCAGGAGGGCGCCTCATGCTCCTCCTGATGCCCATATAAGTAGAATCCGTGTTTTTATTTTTACCCAGCATGCACCGGAAATTTTCAAGATGGCGCTGCTCAGATCCGAAACTATTCGCTTTCAAACAGCAGTCCACAAACCAATGGGTGACGTCATCGATGTTACGTCCATTTTATATACAGTCTATGAGCGAAACGCTTAAAGAAATCTTTGTGATGAACTCATCAGTGCCATAATGCAGACTAATAACATTATTTACAGTCCTCACAAATGATCACTAAACCAGTTGAAATCTGCTCTGTTGGGTTGGAAGCTGATTTATAAACATGAATTTAACTTGTTTACATATATATGTAATATGTATTATATATTTTATCAATAATATAATTTTGAACATACACAATTATTAGCCCACATCATGAGAAACAGGACTGTGGATGATAGAATTATTGTATTAGCACATTTTGAACGGTCACACAAACAACTTGTACTATATCATATAATGAACACAGAATGCCAACACAGTCACTGTAACTATTATTGTGTAAAAACGTCATATATTTGCTAAAATGCAGGTGCAGGGTCATCATAAGCAGCACTCAATAATAGTCATTTAATAACATACAGTGTACTGACTGTGTATTAGTGGTAACATGTGATTTGATTGACATTACCTTCCCACACAATGTCTGCATTGCATTTACATACCATAATGTGAGGAAATCGCACCTTAAACACAGACAAACATCTTCAGACACAAACACAACACACTGCTATAATGTGACTGGACTAGACTGGATTTAATGCCGATGAGTCAGCACGGATGGAGCATGATTGTAATTGCTGCAGCGTGTCAATAACATGGAGGCTTTTTACTGTGATTGATTGTGACATGAACAATGGGGGAAAAAAAGCTCCCACACACTCTCTTTCAATAAACTGTTGCATGTTTATTGAGTCGTAATGTTACGTTATGTTTGACCTTCATCAGGCAAATCATGGGCAGCATTACAACACTTCTGCCTCAATCATCCAATGGGAGGACTGGAGAGATCAATCTGTCTAATCGATGAGAACCTTCGATTTTGTAGTGTGTGGATCACCTGATAAAGATAAAGATAAAGTAAAGATAAAAAAAACATAGATAAGGAGCAATACTAACGTGCCTACATGTCTACCTCCAAATGACATTATATGATGTCATTTGATCACAGGTTATGGATGTACAATACATATATAGTACCCATGTATCACAATCATTTCTACATTCAATGACATACATGTTAATTGTACATTTTGCAGTGTTGAGCCAGAAACGACTACACATTTATCTTGTCACAGATAGAGTGACATAGATAATTTGGTTTATAATAAGACTGGACATTCTATAATAATAAAATTAAGCCTAAAATCATTATTACTACATTTTAATCTGATAAACCCTTGAGTTTCATGACACACACGATACTTGCTGTAAGGAAATTAAACATACATAAAGCTAAAACACTTTTTTAATGAATTCAATCTGTGCAGATAAACTATAACCCTCATGATGGACCAAATAATGTGAAAACACTGTCATATTATTATTATTATTATTATTATTATTATTATTATTATTATTATTATTATTTTTATTTTTATTATTATTATTATTATTATTATTATTATTATTATTATTATTATTATCATTATTCTTATTTTTATTTTATTGTATTTTAATTTTATTATTATTATTATTATTATTATTATTATTATTATTATTATTATTATTATTATTATTATTATTATTATTAATAATAATTCATGTAGCCCCTGATTATTATTGATTTATTTTGCTCTAATAATCATTTATATTTAACCTGTAGTCACACTACTTAACTCCCAGGACATGTCCCCACTTTAAACTTTAAACACTTAAAGAGGCAACAATGCACTTTATATACCTTTTAATAATGACTATTTTAAATCAAGACTTGTATCCAGGTCTATTGATTTTAGATTGCTCTTTACTAAATTCAATTTGCACTTTTTTTTCTTGTCTTTTAAGTTTCATTTTCTTAAGTATGGAGTTGCATAATGAAAATGACATTAAAGGAAATCTTGATTTTTAACCTTTTTAAATGTATTATTTCTGTGTTTTTTGTTTGTTTTATCTTACAAAACTAGGTTTATGTGATTATCTGCCTTTTCACATACCGTAAGTAAAATATTATTGCTTGCTGTCGGAACATATCTGTATGGTTTACAATGTTTTAATCAATAAATAAAAAGAATAGATAAATAGTACAATTAAGGACATAATGCCCATAAATAATATCAGTAGTAAAATAAAGAAAATAGGTCACAAGCTAAAGATAAAACAGTGCTAATGATCAATAGACAAGAGTAATACATCACCTATACATTAAAACACAGACTCCAAAAGGGGTGAAAAAAAAGACCCTGCATAAACAAGAAAAACTCATTTGAGAGTGGCTGAGTGTGATTGAGCAACAATGATGTGCTGACTGCTCAGTTTCCACTCTGACACACTACAGAATTAAAAGCACAAATATATCAATTCCACTCAACACCTTATTGTTCTGGAGATCACACAAACACACACACACACACACACACACACACACACACACACACACACACACACACACACAGCTACGTGACGCCCTCATTTATTCACATCTCTCAGTTATTACTGTTTGAGTTTCCTGCTCTTCAATTCCAATTTGCGAAATTCGCTCATGACTCAGGATGTGAGTCATTGATCTCTCAAAGTCACGTGTCGTGGTGATTCAGCTGATGTAAGCTGCGTACATTTGCTTAGGTGACGTTTAAAACCCTCAGGGTTTAAATTCTCAGGCCGATTGGGGAAAGTGCGGGCGGAGAGAGTCTGTGAGTAATGCTCCCCTGCTTCTCTTAATACCGTCAAGGTGACTTCTAACAAGCCACTGAACCCCCAGCTGCTCTGCTGAGGCTGCTCGGTGGTCGACCCGGGCTGCTTGGGAACACATGCCACTGATAGGAGGCATATCTTAGTGTAGCCACAGAGAGTTGTAGCTCTTTGAAATGTTGGTTTTTGGAAAAGGTAAACTTGAAAACGTGCATCACTGCTGTGCCTGTAAAATGAAGTTTAAAAGTTCATACTAGGATTCTGCTCAAACTTTGTACAATATGTGTTCTCAGTCATAGAGGTGCATTAAACCCACCATAGCTCAAATCTGAATAGTGAGTACAGTTTAACTAGTTACAGTTAGTGCATTCATCCCTACTTTTTCTAAAGTGGCCCAAAATGAAAATATTTTAAAATCACATGAACATTACATTTACCTGTAACGCAGTAATGTAATGTCTACAGTCAGTAATCACATTACAGTTACTAAACAAACAAATATGGCGCTACTTGCGTTACATAAGTTCTTATCTTATTATTATGTATTGGGCGAAAAACAAGCCAAGCAGTTTTGGTGAGCTATCTGGACCAGAGTTACGTCACGATGGAAGCGCCATCTAGTGGACCCATGTAGAGTCTCTTGTGTTGCTGAGGAGTAATGCATAAGTAATGTAACTATTAGTGTAATTACTTTCCACATGGAGTAATTAAGTAACGCATTACTTTTTTTTTTTAAGTACTGAGTAATGTGTAATGCATTACATTTTTTGAGTAAGGACCCCAACACTGTCCACGACATGGCGAGTGACACATTAACCGCACGACACAACGAATCGATAAGGAAATTCATTGCCAACACTTTTAATAATCTATTTGTACCGATTTGTTGTAACAACCCTAGTTCAGACACTTATAACACCAATCTGAGCCTGTGAGTGTCTGCAGCGCTCTCACTCAATACTGAACCAATTTCAAAAATTGTTGTCCCCATTAGTCACTAGACAATTAGTCATTAGACACAAAACTATGGGAAATTACTAGGAGTCGACTGAGTTTTTTTTTGTTGGGGGGGGGGGGTTGAACAGTTGGTTTGACACAAACAGCATTTTAAAAAGAAAAAGACTAATGGGATTTTTTTTTTTTTAACCATTTCTTGTCACTGTAAACCCTAAAACCCTGAAAATGTTATTGATGATGACAATAATCTTATCTTATCTTATAAATATCTTTACTTAATTATTCGTATGTATGGCACCATAAGGAAGAGAAGGGAGAGACTCTTCTTTTAGTCAGAATATCATTGATTCTTTAACAGGAAGCTGCACAGAGTCCCTAAAAATCCTCTGTATGCCTCAGTCTGTATGTATTTATCTTTGCTCTTTATCATTTTCACTTAAAATCATTGTTTTTTTGTCATCCTGACATTCTGGAATATGACTGACAGTTCTACTACAGAGTGACATCGTAGAACTACAGCTTCTACAACTGCAGCCAGATATCATTCAGTATCACAGGAGACACGAGAGTAAAACTCAAGGGTTAACCTTCGTTGTAGAATCAGAAACAGAAAACGATCGTCAGTGACCTCAACAAGAGAGAAGAAGAAAATAGTTGAGAAACTAAAAACACACCATCACATATTATACACTGAAAACAGTCATGACACTACTGTATGTGTTGAAATATGGTGTCACATCTATTTTATTGTTGCAGTGCTACGACCTATAGACAAGCTGATGGGCAAATGGAGTCAGTACCAGCCTCAGTACTTCTCATTCGATCGCATCTTCAGCAGAGTCACTCTGTGCCAAGACCTACGCACCAAAGACTCATGAGAGGCATGTGAAATTATGAAAAACATTCATAGAAACAATTTCAGAAAACACTCTTAACTTCTCGGACTGATTATCTCCAAACAGAGGTCAGAGCATTTTCACTGTAAAGCTCTTTTTCTAACATCAATCCATAAAATCTATTTAATCGTGATGAACCTTCAGCATTTTGCTTAAAAGCAAAAAGAACGTAGAAAAAAGTTGCTCTTGACTTCTAACACCCTTTATCCAATGTTCAGTCACAGCCCACAAAACATTTTCTACACATGAAAGTCAAGCTGCTGTGCCTCACAGTGCCTGCAGGACTAGAAAAGTGAGGTTAAACCGACCCTGCTGTCCTTTTTTTCTGTAAAGACTGTCGTGAGTCAGTCTCGCCAGTCGCTCCATGTTCAGCGTATTGAGCCAGCAAACTCATCCCTCAGCCACACGCCAACTGTGAACACAGAGTCATCTTCTTTTAAAGCTTCAGAGTCACACAGCTTAACTACAGTATTTAACTCTTAAGTACGACATGGATCTGCCCTTCCTCCTTTCTGCATCTCACATCAGGAACCCCAAAAACCCATTACAGAAAACAACTTCCTGTCATATTTAACATGAGCTTCCTGCAGCATATTTGCATACATGCCAGCGTGTCATCGCTTGTTCCGGCCTGTTAAATGCCAGGCGTGCTGACCCTGACTCACTGAGTGTTTTGACTTGATAAATGACACGCACCCTAAACTCCCTACAGAGCTGCTTAACCTTTGATTTTTCCGAGGTTTGTACAATCATGCGATGAAAACACTTCAAAAACACAAGCGGGGAGGCGATAATTACGTCTATTTTTGCTCTGAGTGACTTTGACCGCTGTTTTATGTTAAATAAGGAGGAAAAAGGTGCACAAACATGTTGTCATTGCTGCTTTTTGAATTGTATTTGTAATTAAGTTTCATTTCATCCTCATTTTTTTGTTTTTTCCCTCCTCTCTTGTGTCTTATTACTGGTTCCCATGCTGATTATTCTCTTTCATAGCCTTCTGTCTTATCTTGCTATTTTTAGTCATTATGTGTATCTGTAATTCTCATTCCCTTCGCTATTTTTGCTCCAACTAATTCCCCTTTTACAAACACCACCACCACCACCACCACCACCACCACCACCAGCCCTTCCATATCACTCCCTCTCCCTCTACCTGTGTGCGAAAAAAGAGGAAATTAGCGAAGCAAAATAACCTTCTGTACTATTTTTACCTGTACTAATCTCCTACTTTCTCCTTTCTGTTGTCTTGTTTTGTGTGTTTTGTTACCTATACAAACTCCCCTGTCCTCTCTATACACCTGTGTGTAGGAGGAAATTAGTCAAAACAAAATATTGTTAAAGCGCCAAATCTACCTCCAATTAGCAAGAGCTCGTGTTCTGCCTTTGATGTTTTTATGTAAAGGTAAAAGAGGACGTTTTAATTAAAAGATGAGGGGGGGGGGGGGGTGAGAAAAAAAAAAGATGATTCGAGACAAATGGCGGCTCATTAAACATCTGAGAGAGGCGATAGGTGGGCTTTTTTTTTTTTTTTAAGAGTGAGATGAAATCTTAGGGAATGCTGATTGAAGCTGCACACTGTGACGTATCTATGTTAAAGAGGCTTTTGTTTTAAAGTTTCTTCCCCCACTTTTCCTTTTTTTTAATCTTGTTCATTATGTGTCTTTATGTATTCATCATCTCTGTATCATAATTCTAAATGAAGAGATTTGTAGATTTGATTTATTTAAAAGACAGGGACAATGCATATTGATCAATACACAAGATTATAGCCAGTGGCTAATTTCATGCTGTCCACTAGGGATGTCAATAAATAAGAATACATTATTTGGATATAAACAGATGATAACACATCATTATTTTTATGTCATGATATGTAAGCCTGCCAACATGGAAACTTAACAGTAGATCAGATGAAGTTAGGGACCGCATGCAAAAGGCATGTTTTTTGTTTGTTTGTTTGTTGTTGTTTTTTGTCATAGATACTTACAACTTTTTGGATTGGATTTCCTCCCACAGTATATGCACAACCTCCTTTTATTTTAATTATATAGTGTTGCCCAAAGAGCTGTTATGGCCTGGTTTTTTTTCCAGTGGGTTTTTCTCTTTTTTTAATAATAGGCACTTTAATCAACTTTAAATTAAGCTTCGGGGGGGAAAAATCAAGCACTATAGTGAATATGTGAATTTATTAACACAACTTCCAGTCTATACCCTTGCTGCTACTTCCCTCTTCAACCGTGCATATATTTTTGTGCAATAAATAGACTCCAGATTCCTGTGCTGTAAATCCCTGCTCCACGTTGGTTATATATGTCAACTTGTGATCATTTTATTAAATACAGATTTGCTTAATGATATTCAGAGACGTAGTTCAATTCCTAATAATTTCAGTGATTACAAATGATCCAAATGAGATATTTTATTAGTAATACCATTCTCTCTGATTGCTGCTGTCTCTCTGTGGACTATACATGCAATTATAATCTTAAGTAATGAACCAAACAGCAAAATCCCATTTGGATCCCTATTACCAAGTCTTAAGTCTACTTTTACTACCCTGTTAGGTTGGCATAAAACTTTATGTATTAAATTTACACCTCATGCATGTATAAAAATAAGCCTAGACAGGCCATTTTTAATATTTTATGTGTATGAGAGAGGGAGAGCGTAAAGTATAGGTGATTCCTTATGGTGATGATAACTGCCGGGACGTTAGGGTTAGGTTTCCATGTCTCTTTATTTACTACACCAGAAGAGGAAGAAAAGAATTGAATGCAAAGAAGAGAAGAACATACAATGATATAAGAAAAGATATCAGAGGGAGAGTGAAGGGGAAAAGATACAACTAAAGAAGAAGAGATGTGTTGGAACAGAGGAGCGTGATTGTTTGTGAAGGGTCATCTCCAGTCTAGCACTACGCAGTCTGGCTGCAGGCCTACGGGCCAGGCTTCATCACACCAAGAAAACAGGCCACCTCCACAAGTGCAGGGGTCAGGTTTGCAACGCCAGCTCAAATCTTGCTTTCTCACCTCAAGAGTTGTGGCGGCTGTAGAAGTACAGCGAGGGTATATCTGTACTCTGAAGTTCAAAGTGAAATTCTCCAATACTTTCTTTTTAGGAGTGTTTCATCGGTTTAAAATAGTCCAACTGAAAACGTCAAGGTCTGTGGTGGAGGTCACTAGTACTCAAGAAACAAGGCAGGTCTGAATTTTACATTTTGTTGAAGAACAAGTATCAACAAAATGTAAGAATACTGATTATTCAGGCAGAAAGGCCTCTATCAGTGCTTTATTACTATACACAATATTATGTGCCATAACCTTAAGATACTACATTGTAAACGGCATTAATGTTGCAGCTGCTACAAATGGGGTTTTTAACCACATTAGCAGTTCTAGGGATGCAATTTAGGTTGGTCCACCCCTTTGGTCCAAACTAAAATATATCTCAACAATTATTAATTGGATTGACATGGTCCTATTCATGGTCCCTATAAGATGAGGTCCAATGAGCAGATCGAACAAAGAAACGTCTTGCAAGTTTCATTCATCAGAGACATAAAAAGACATGAATTTCTTCTGGCAAAGGTTTTCACCAGTGGACGTCCCAGACCAGTCAATGCTCTGGCCGATGGGTGACATGGTGAGTGACATACTGTGAGTTGGGCAAGTGCTTGGTTTTTTGCTCTACCATGTCCAACACGGCTGCTGCGTTACAAACTGTCTCATTTTACAGCTTGACGGTACAGTTGTTTCTGAAAGCATTTGATGTGATAAATAGGCAATGCAGAAACCGAATCTTGATTTATATTTGATTAGCAGGGCCTAGTTTGACAGTTTGAGTTTCGTGAGTTGGTGGCGTTGTCCTACACAGACCTCATTTGCTTAAAGTTGAGGTCAAGTCGTGGTTATGCAAATGTACATATGGCGGTTGGTTCATCAAGTCGTTGTGCTGTAGTCATCATAGCATTGTGCAGCCGGATCTCACACTCTCCATAGAAAATTAATGGGATCCATCGACTTGACATCCATCAACAGATTCGGTGTGGCTGCATAATTAGTATTTGAATCACTGATTCTATAGTCTTTACTTCCTACAGAGTCAATAAGCAGAAATGCAGACAGCACCACTCAACCATTGCAACCTACATTGTGGTCAGAAGAGGTATTACACCCGAGGGTTTAACTGGATGGTTATGTTATGCCCCATCACGTTGTGCCCTCATGTCTACAGTCAGCAGCCAAACCCTTCTCCACATAAAAATTAACTCACTTGACATTATTATATATGAAACTTTAATTATTTATTCCAAATGAATTAATAAGCCCTATGAACGCTGTTCTGGATCGTTCCAGCCAACTTTAACCCCTGCTGCTAACATTCTGATCATGCTGCACCTCCTGTGTAGACAGCGTGTTAGCTTTGCTAAATTCTTAATCTGTCAAGTAACTAATAGCTGTAGGCCTAACTCATTAATAAAAAATAAAAAAAACCCTCCATAACACTACTAGTGGTCAAACCCTCCACAGGGTATTTTTAATTCTCAATGCTTTACGTACTACAGACAAAACCCCATATTCACTTTCAGTGAGGCTGCAGCAGTTACACATTATTAATGTGGTTTTGGGTGAGCTAACCCTTATAAGATTCATTATGTGAGCAAAATAACATAGACTGTGTTTTAATGGGACATCACAATCAATAAAAGACTGCATACTTGTGGGGCACCCTGATAGCTGAATGATTAAGGTGGGCCATATTCCTGGTTCAGTTCCACTCGGGGAATCTCTCCCTCCTCTCCTTTCCCCCTCTGGCTCTGTACACTGAATAAACTGAATCTATGCAAAAATCTGTTTGACAATCAATGAAGCTTTGCAATCATACATTTGAAATGTATTAATGTAACAAAAACCTATTATTAGTATATTCTCAATCCAATGCACATGACTGAAGATTCAGGGTGCTATATTATGTACATATATAGTAGTTAATAATTACTATGTGGAGAACATATATTTTCATCCATATTAATGCAGTGGCATGCTGTATTTAAGGTGCAAAGGAATAGAGCATATTTAATTGGATTTGTAATGCATATACATATGTACACACACATGCACAAAACACACATATTGCCATGCATGTCCATTCATACAGTAGACACACACACATATCCACATAAACCTAGGCATGTAGGCTACTGTATGTGCAGGACACACTCACACAGAGACTGTAAATTTACTGTAACCAGAGCGTACTATCAAGGGAACATTAGCTGTATTGCTTAGGCTCTCAATCTCTCAAAACACACTGACGTGCACACAAAATTCCGTTTTTGCCCACGTGCACACACTCCCCAGCTGTGTGTGAATGAATCATGGCGCTAAAAGCTCGCTCTGAGTTAGCACCTGCATAAATGTGTCTGTATGCATTCAGTTTATATACTGTACGCGTCTGGGTTTGAATGGGTAATGTTTGCTGTGTGTGTGTGTGTGTTTGTGTTTGTGTGTGTGCATGTGAGTGTGTGTGAAGCAATCAGAATCACAGTGCAAAAGGACTCACATGAATAATGAGGTATACAATGAGTCAGAGAGTAGGAGTTGAAATAACACACACACACACACACACACACACACACACACACACACACACACACACACACACACACACACACACACACACACACACTGAGGGATTCATACATCTATACCTACAGCTGAGCAGAAAATCAATCTATGTCAGCTCTCTTTCTACCTCTGTTGCTCTAAATAGGTGCTGCAGTGAAATGAAAAATACATTTCCCCAGTTTTAATCCTGTGTCTCTGTGTTAATTGCTCATTTATCTTTTGTTATAAGCCAAATATATGTCAAAAAAATCAGTAACACAGTATTCTTATATCTAAATCCCCCTGACTTTCCTCTTCTTGTATAAGGGTTTCAAATGTATGATGACTCATCCTGCACTCAGGGGCCATTTCCAAACATTCATCCAATCAAATGTGACTTTAGGCAAGTAGCTTTCCACACCTGTCATATAAATCTGCACTTCACCATTAATGGGTGGTAGTAGCAAACACAGCGATATGGAGAGAGATAGGAAAAGATGTGTGTTTGGATATCAGTGAGAAAAAACTCACTTTTTATTTCCAAAATATTGTGGCTGAGGTCTGATTCATTCACCTCTCCCACGTCCTCATCTTGATCTAACAACACATGAGGGAGGTGTGTGTGGAACCAACATTTCTTTCAACAGTCTAATCAAATGCAAAGGGTTTGATTTAAATCCCTGTTGTAGCTGTTAACTGCTTAAATATTACATTTCACTGGGAAATAGACTCAGTACAGAAGCTGATGACAACCTCACTTTTGTTTAATGGGAAATAGTCAAAGTGGCGAGGCTAACGATGCTCTAATTCATATTTCATTGGGAGATATTCGCAGTACAGAAGCTACCAACGCTCTAACTTCTGTTTCATTGGGAGACATTCACAGTATATAAGCTAACTACACTCTAACTTCTGTTTCATGAGGAAATAGTCACAGTACAGATGCTAACAGTTGCTCTAACTTCTGTTTCACTGGGAAAATGGTTGCAGTACAGAGGCTAAAGATGCTCTAACTTCAGTTTCATTGGGTAATAGGTGCAGCACAGAAGCTAACAATGCCCTAACTTCTCTTTCATTGTTAAACAGTCACAGTACAGAAGCTAACAATGCTCTAACTTATGTTTCACTGAGTAATAGTGGCAGTACAAAAGTTAAAGATGCCCTAACAGATGCTAACAGTTGCTCTAACTTCTGTTTCATTGGTTAAATAGTCTCAGTACAGGAGCTAAAGACAAGACGCCCGTTTCACTGGGACTTTAAAGCAGCTGAATGCCACTTTATTTAATAGGAAGCCTTTCTAGAGACATTACAGCCAATTGACTGGAAAACTGTGTGTGTGTGTGTGTGTGTGTGTGTGTGTGTGTGTGTGTGTGTGTGTGTGTGTGTGTGTGTGTGTGTGTGTGTGTTGTGTTGTGTTGTGTTGTGTTGTGTTGTGAGTATGGGGGGGATTAGAGTGAGAGAGTTTTACCCCCCTCAGCCCATCCCGGTGCCAACAGGCAGATTGTATTAATGGCATAAATGAATCAAGCCCAGGAAACTCGGAGGGCGCGTCAGTGCCAGCAATATTTCCGGAGGGAGGTAGGGAGGGAGGGATATTCCCTTAACCCCAGGTAGGCTTGGAATAAATAACACTCTCCACTCAGTCATCAAAAATACAGTAGGCCCACCTGCATTACAATGTTTCTAGCTAAAGGCAGGATTTAATTGGCTGTCAAAATACAGTGTTGACTCCGTTGGACCTGGTTGTCACAACGCGGCATTTAATGTCATCTGACGTGCAGAAGGACACCAAGTCAGCTTAGATTTACATGAAGTGCAAGTTGCAATAATATAATAATACACGGTGAATAAAGAAACATATAAATACCAGAGCTCTGGGGAATGATTTGAAGTGACATCAGAACAAAGATGTAGTAGTGACTTTTTGCCCCTTTTATTTTTTCTCTTTTATTAAGTATGTTTAATATGTAGCCAGAGCCAGCAGCTAGTTAGCTTTGAATTAATAGATGACAAAAGCGGAGACTCCAGGAAGACATTGCTCCTGACTAATAAGAAATAACAAGGTAATTAGTGAGCTTAAGATGCAGACCCAGACTGTAGCATAGGTGGTGTGGGTGAATGCTAGTGGCGCTGTCTATCCATGGGGAACTCCAAATGAGGAAATATGTTTTTGTTATTTTTTATCAGAATTGTTCTACCAATATGATTTTAAAACTAGTATTTCAAAATATTAGGGGGGGGGGGGGGGGGGGGGGGGGGGGCTTACAACAAAATAACTACATAGCATAGCCTATTAAATAGACTATTCATTTTCTTGACCCCCAGCTCTTACCTGATGTGTGATTTATCTGAACTAGTGAGTGACACTGGCTGTAAAACATGATACAATTAACATCAGAAGCCTAATTCCAATATAACATGTCAAAAAGACAAAAGTCTTCTGGTGTCCAGGGAAGAAAAAGAAGAGAAGAGGAGGGAAATTGTGAAAAACACAAAGGGAATGTGTGATAAATGAAGATAAGATAATCCTTTATTGGTCTTGGGGTAATTTACTGTGTCACAGCCTCAAGTGGATAGCAAAAAATAGAACAAGCGTCAATAAAAAAGAATGAAAAACAAATAAGTAATACAAAATAATAAGTATATTATCATTGACAACACCAATATTACTCTTGTACATAAAAAGTGCAGTTTGTCAAGTGTCCAGGTCAGGGGTATTCTATCTATTGCATAGTAGTTACTTTTAGAGTAGAGTGTTACTTTGGACAGAAGTAACATTTGCCAATTTAATAAATAGCTAGAGTTAACATCAGTTACTCCCACCTTAAATTAATTAAGGAAAATCAGAAAAATGATTCAGGTGTCTGGGGAATAACCTACAACATCATTTTGAGATAACACTCTAACACTTGAGATACACTTGCTGCTGCACACATCATCCACCGTCTGCCTCCAGAAACCAGGTGTACATTTTTATTGACATCTTAATCCAGTTATCCAACATTAACCCTGCTTGTAATATTCAATTAAAATGCTTTTTCCATCCCCCTTTGTAATTAACAGTTGTAAGCCTTTGCCTTTTCATTATTGATTCAACTTATATATGTACAATCAACAGCATGCAATCATGTGGGAGAAGGTTTTTGTATGAATGTTAGTTGTAGGGGAGACCGGGGGGGAAATGTAGCAATCTTTAGTTAAGATGTCATTACTCAAAAACCTCTATGTGGATAGAGTTCTTATGTAGGTAACTTGTATGTGTGTTCTACGTGTTAACAGTCATCAAATGTTCTTTCAAGCAATGTTAGAGTCACAATATTGATCGAAACTCTAGAAGTCAAACCTTAAAATAGGATCAGAATAAACTCCAAGAATACAGATATCAAAATAATAAAATATCCATTAAACATCCAGTTTAACTAAAACAGAACAATTAGGCAAAGGCTATATAAATATCAATGAATGCTATTTGTACCCCAGTACAATTAGAAGTGGATGCTATTTGTACCCTGGTATATATAGTAAAGTGTTCTATTTGCACCCGTCTTGGTGCAAATATCAATGTATGCTATTTGCACCCCAGTACAATTAGGAGTGCATTAAGTACCCTGCGGGACTGAGTGTCGGAGGGGAGCGTGTGGAGATATGCAGAAGACTCCCGTATCCCACCGGGAGAAATGTCTTTAGAACAAACATTAGAGATGAGACCTTTCTAAATTCGCCCTTTTCTGTTGGCGTGGAAGATGAATGTCCGCCATGTTTTCACGTTGTTATACGTCTAGGGTGCAAATAGTTCAGCTGTGTGGCCGAGGCTATTTGTACCAGGGGTGCAAATAGACACTCCGAAACAATTATTCATTATTATAGAAATATAAAAAACAATTTATATTGAATAAGCAACAGCAACACCATCAGGCACACTTCATGAACACTTAGATATTATCATAGACCATGTTCATAATACGTTTCATGCTTCTGTCTTGTTTCTGATTGGTGCAATTTGAGATGTTCCAGTTACCCCCGGTGTACTCTTGCTGTTTGCGTTTAGAAAGTTCCAGTCTATAATGGTTTTAAGGTGCTATTATTAGATGGGGTTCACCATCAGCACCTTTCTTTTTTAATATAATGTAATATACTTTAACACCCAATGGTCACATTTACTCCTCTCTTCAAATGTGCTTTTTAAAATATCTTAATCCCATCCCTGCACCTCCTGGGCCACCTCCAGACACCTTCTCCACCTCAGCATCACACTTATGTATCTCCAACTTTAGACAAGCCCAAGTTGTTTTATACTGTTTGTTTTAATAATAATATTGATAAATAATAATATTAAAATGTATTTATAAAGCACATTTCACAGACAAATGTCACAAAAGTACTTTACAAGAGAGAATATACAAATATATTACAACTGTCCACACAAAACATACACACAATGATATTATATACACATTCATATAAAAACAGGAACTAAAAATAATGACTGATTAGAAATTCAAATTCAAATAAGGATGAAATTCTGAGAGCCTGATGTCAAAGGTTACCCAAACACCTGTCTAACCAGATTTTCTGAAAGTTTCAAATGAACAAACAGACCGTAGGGATGCAGGCAGGGAATTCCATAATTTAGGTGCTACATCCTCTAACACTTGATCATCTCAAGTCCTTAGGCGGGTGCGTGAAATAGAGAGTAGATTTGGCTTGTTTGACCTAAAGGAGCGAGCTGATGAGTGGGGGTGTAGAAGGTCTGCCACATATGGAGGAACCTCACAATGTAGGGCTTTGAAGGTGAGTGTGAGGATTTTAAACTGTATTTTCTCTGTGTTTTCCTTCTTCCTTCCTTCTCTTTCAAAAAAAGAAGAAAATGTCAGTTTCTATGTGAGTGCATGAACACTGCTGGTGGAATTGGCTGCAATGCAAGGGGCACCAGCTTGGTCAAGCAGATTACCTTTGTTTCAAGTCTTTATGCTAAGCTAAGCGAACAAGCTTCTCCAGCTTCATGAGGGGTATCAATCTTCTCTCTCGGGAAGAAAAAAGAATGTGTATTTCGCAAAGTGTGCGAATAAGGCACTGATATTAAAGCTGAGGTAAAGCATCATTTTCAATCAATCAATGTTTATTTGTATAGCGCCAAATCACAACAAAAGTCATCTCGAGGCACTTTACACATAGAACAGGTCTAAACCGTACTCTTCAGGTTTTAATTTTAAAGAGACCCAACATTCCCACGTGAGCAAGCACTTGGCGACAGTGGCAAGAAAAAAACTCCCTTTTAACGGGGAGAAACCTCAGGCAGAACCAGGCTCAAAGTGAAAGCTCATTTTGTGAAGTCAGAACCTTAATATTCTTAAAATAGCCATTAATCAGTTTGGTGTGCCCATGTCACCCATTTATTGTCCAGGACAGATGACTTTTTAATCAGATACCTATGGTGGGTGTGTTAGTGTCAGACCACATAACCCTCTTAACAGCCTGCTATTAGGTTTTATTTGGCTTTATTTATAGCATTCAGTAGTGACTCAAACGGAGTGTATCTATTCAACAACCTTAATCAGTTTGAGACATTTATCTGTGATCTGGGAAGCTTTCAATGGTGGTAATCAACCTTTTTTTTTTTCTTCTCTTGCCAATAGGGAAAAGACACGCACACACACAAATCAGATTGGTTATTGATAGCCACTCCCTGTGTTTGAGCATCTGTACACAAACAGAGTATCCCAGGTCCCCCAGCTCTACAGAAACTGAATGGACTTCCAGTGGATTTGTTGGATGTTTTGCCAAGATTTGTCTACTCTTCTTCGTCACAGGCCCCCCCTTTGTATTTATTTGACCTTGTAGTGTGCTAAATACTAAATCTGCCGTCTTGGTGGAATTCCTTCTTAGTAGCGTGGTGCAGTGCAGAGGGTTTGTTTTGAAATCTTTTTATTGAACTTTTTTCAACACATTTAGACATATAAACCCATACAATTACAGAATACCACAACCCACATACATAAAAAAAAAAAAAAACAGAAACAAAAGGGCCATCTTTTATCTCGTGAATTGCCACATACAGTCAACTCTTCCAGCCTCTTTGAACCCTTCAAATTAAGCAATCTTATCTTAATTTGATTTAAAGTGGTGGGTTAATGGCTACTAGATGCTATTGTGAGTGTATGAAACGCATAGACTGTCGTCCCTCAAAAATTCACGACATAATCTTTTGTCTGTTTGCTTGCTTTCTTGCAGCGAGGAGGGAAAATGCAAAGCAGAGCCTGCGATGGCTTTTTATGCAAATTGGGACGCATTGCATTAAAGAATGTGAATGGAATTTGTGATTGCAAATCAAGAAAAAAATATGCATTTTAGTTGAGTGGATTAGCTTGTATGCCTGTGGTGTAAAAAACTTTTTTGTTCCCGAAATACATCCATTGAATGAATAACAGTCTAATGGTATGTGTTTGCATGTAAAATGAAGGACGGGAACTTTGTTGTTTCCATATATAAGTCTGATTCCCAGTTATTGAAGCTTTTTTTTCCCCTTTTCCCACCATTCACTGTCTTGTGAACCACTCTCTAAGAGGGGTTCTATTATTGCTTTATAATTGTTTATAATGACAAATCAGAACGGCAAATCAAACACATTTCATTTTATTTTAATGTAACACTTCATCTCACCAATTAACGTTACAGTCAAATGGAAACAAACAGAGAAAAAAGAGGTGAAGAGAGCTGCCGGTGGGGGGAAAATACCACCCTGATGACTGAAACACAGAGAAAGAGCAGTTGGTGGAAAGGTCACACATACACACATACACACAAATACACACATACAGACAGATGCTCATACATGAACACAGGGGCACACACTTACGTGGATGAAAGCGCAGAGGTTTGCATGCCTCAAATGCACACAAAGGTCAGCATTTCCCTGATGTGCGCTGATAATGGAACCAGTTAGATGTAGGTATCTGAAAGAGTTAGTATGTGTGTGTGTTTGTGTGTGTGTGTGAGAGAAAGAGTGTATTATGACTTATTGACCAAAAGCAGACATAAATGACAATCTGAAAACATATTAAATTACCAATGAAACAGATTTTTGCTGATTGCAGTTCCATTTTAAATCTATTGCTGACTCTTATTCAAAAAAATTAGAAAGCCAGTCAAAAGTCAGCATAAGCATCTTTGGAAATGAATTATTACTCAGGTTCTGTGCTGCTCGGCAGTCCGCTATCTATAAACAAACTACAATAAGCATCACATGATGATAAAGTTCTTTGTCAGGTTATTAATGAAGTTTTTAAAACTGCACTCGGTAAGCTCTTTGTTATGGCCGCTGTCCAGAATCCTGAACCTGCAGCTGTCAGCACTGCGGGACATGTCCTCGGTCCTCGCTGTCGTTTGTCCCGGCGGGTAGAATCTCTGAAGAGGCAACACAAAGATTCGACCAATCTGCTTGTCATCGCCTGCACCTGTTACCGAAAAAAAAACAGTCACTTTAATTGCTTTCTTGTTTGCAGTGGTCTTTTGTTGTTTTTTGTACTGTGTCTCCTGCTGAGCTTTATACATAAAGACTTCAGCCTGTGAGTCATCTCTCTGCTTGTGGCCACAATGCACAACGTTACTTAATTTAGGTGGAAAAAAATGACACTGTGTTGGGACAATAGAGCACAGACTGAAAACAAATCCCAGCTGAGTTAATCAGCACATTCTTTTATACAGTAATTGTTCCTTTTTAACTTTTTTTTAATCATACTGTACTAGTAGCCTATTATATAAGTACATCCCTTAATAATATATTTTAGTTTATACAGTGAAAAAGACCCATTCTCAGTCAGTAGTTTAAGGCTGTGTTGCTGAAGATTTGCTGATAAGAGTTCAAGTCAGTTTATCTTGTTTTTCTTCAGTTTTGATATGTGTTAGGGTAAGGGTAAGGGTTAGGGTGACCCAAATGCAAGAGAATAAAAGAAGGGCTGCACAAAAAGGTTTTTATTCCTTGGATGTATATATGAAAACTAAAGTAGTGCTGAATGGAGCAGGACCAGTGGAAAAACTGAGAAGAAATTGACAAGAAGTGGCAAAACTAGACAAAGAATCCGACAAAGACTGAACAGAAAAACCTAGACATAAATTCAAACCAAACTAATCAAACAACAGGGAACAGGTGACACAACGCAAGGGTAGGCTGGGAGCTGACTGGCTAGTGAATACACAAGGAACAGGGCAGGGCTAATGAGGAAAATGCAGGGCAGGTGTCAAGGAGAGCACACAACGGATAAAAAAACAGAGCAAACTGAAAATCAAAACCCATAAAACACACTTACAAAACCCAAATATAAATGAGCAAAATCAAATGACTGAACACACACTGGAAACCAAGAGAACACAAAGAGTCCAATCATATGAGGCCATGACACTAGTATATATAGAGTTATAATATCCAGAATAGTCTTAAGTCATTCCCCATATTAAACCTGCATGACACAATTAATTGCAGAAGTGTTTGGACATCAAAGTAAGTATGTGGACAAGTTACAGTTACCGTTGGCTTCAAAATCACTGGCATCAATCTACTGCTGCAACAGCCTTCACTATTCTTTTTCCCAAAAAGAACCACAATTCTAAAATGTCATTGTATACTGCACCAGTATACAACATTAGGAACTAAGGCCTGTAGCCCAAACCTTAAAATCCTCCCAGAGCAGAAGTACATAGAAGTATGCAGTATGTATATGAATGTATACATACTGTATGTGTCATCAGCATTTTTTAGACTACAGTATATGAGGCTCTCTGAAAATACAATCTGACATATGATCTGACATAATGTAACATCTGTTCTAAACAAGTGAATGTTATTCTTGAATTGCCAGCTTTGGCTTTTTTGGAGTTTC